>NW_026252018.1:0-164011 GCF_025201335.1 Gilbertella persicaria
AGACAATTTATCTGAATATTAATGCAGAAAACACGGCAACTTTTTTCTTATAAAGTTCAGCTTCCGATTGATCTGTCAGCTAACAATGCGTACATTCTTTTTTTTTGTTTTGCTTATGTAAAGTCTTTTTACTCACTTATAGACTTGAAATAATTGAAGCTATTACAAACGTTTAATGTCACCTAGTTTGTGAAATTAGTTTCAATCAACTATTCAAGTAAAGTAGGATCATTTGTTATATCAAGAAACTAACAACATAAACCTCAAAGGAAACCCTGCTAATATAAACTAGGGTCTATTTCCATCTAAAGTGTAGTTTGACAATAAGTTTGAAGAGAATATGCACTGATTAACAGAAAAAAAAGTGTTCATCTTTTTTACTTTGAAGACGAAAAAGTACATACGTGCAACATGAGATAAGATAATAAAAAAGGCTTGTAGAGAGCAAAAAAATCGTCTGAGAACTGTTTCCGACCCGTTCATTGTGACTCAGAGGTTGTAACTTTTTGCTGAAGAAGAAAAAAATTTTTTTTTCATCAATAGGGTTAACTTGCAATAAGTTGAATTCTATCATACTGCTTATCTCTGTATCAACAAGACATACTGCATCTATAGCCGAGATGGTCTAGAAGAATTCTACAGAAATTATCTTTGTATGGATCTGTAACGATATTAGATTATCAATCTGACTTTATTCTTTTTTGATTTCCCGAGTGTCTGAACCACTCTTTTTTTCTTAACCCCCCAGGTACAAAACGCTTTTGTTTTTTCCCTCTTTTTCTTCTTTTTTTTTTTTTTTATTTTATTAACCTGCAGTAAAAGAATGTCTCCTCCTATTGCTTCTGGAAACTCAGAGTCCGGTAAGGCTCGTTTCGCTGGTAGTGCCAGTTCTGGTATTCTCGAGTTGATCATTTTTCACCCTGTTGATACCGTTGCCAAGCGTTTGATGAGTAACCAAACCAAGGTAAAACAAAATGAATAATATAGTCGATATTGAATGTGTATTAGCTTTGGTCTTCTACTCGTTCTTTTGCTGAAAACAAGGCTCTTGTGGATCAAGTTGTTTTCAAGGTAAAAATCTCAATGATTTGACAAGGGGGTTCTCGCATATTAATGCAAAAAAAATTTTTTTTTAAAAAAATAGGAAGCTGCCAGTGCTGGTTTCTTGAAAAAGTATGCTTCTCTTTTCCCTGGTCTTGGTTTTGCTGCAGGTTATAAAGTTGCTCAAAGAGTATACAAGTTTGGTGGTCAACCTTTCGTGAGAGACTACTTGAACAAGCATCACAAGGAATTGTTCACCAACACATTTGGCGAAAAGACAGGAAAGACAGTGATGCACGCTACTGCTGGTAGTTTGGTGGGTATTGGTGAAATTGCCCTTCTTCCTTTGGATGTCTTGAAGATCAAGAGACAAACAAACCCTGAAGCTTTCCGTGGCCGCGGGTTCCTCAAGATTGTTCAAGATGAAGGTATGGGTCTTTATCGTGGCGCTGGCTGGACTGCCGCTCGTAATGCACCTGGTTCATTTGCTCTCTTTGGTGGTTCTGCCTTTGTGAAAGAATGGATCTTCCATTTGCAAGATTACAACAAGGCCACTTTCTTCCAAAACTTCTGTGCTTCCATTGGTGGTGCTGTTGCTTCTATCACTGTTGCTGCTCCTTTGGATGTCGTCAAGACTCGTATTCAAAACCGTAACTTTGAAAACCCTGAATCTGGTCTCAAGATCATTAAGGATTTGATCAAGCATGAAGGTTTCGGTGGTTTCTTTAAGGGTTTAACTCCCAAGATTTTAGTGGTAAGTGTTTTCAATAAGAGAGAGAAAGAGAGAGCTATGATGGATAACACATTTGATGATAGGTTGGTCCCAAGTTGATTTTCAGTTTCACTGTTGCTCAGCAATTGATTCCTGTCTTCCACAAGATGTTTGAAGGCCAAAAATAAGCTCATGTCAAATAATTGTGTATAGTTAAAAAAAAAATATTAAATCTTAGCCAATGATATCAAACTTCCCCCTCCATGTAATAAAAAAAAAAAAATTTGAATACAGTCAACGCTTATTGGTTTATATTTAGTCCATGACATCATTTCCTTATGTTAAAAGATATGTGGATAAAGGTGTATTTTAAATTTTAGCAGAATACAACTCGTTTTATTCATATTTTCAAGGAACAAGAGGAGAAGGAGTAAAGTAATAATAATATTTTTTATTTGCTTCTCTAAAAAAAAACACAAGAAAAAAAAAAGCGAGAAAAAAGAAAAAAGAGAAAGAGAAATAAGAATCGGTTTTTTATACACAAACGAGCGCGGTCTTGCTTGGCGAACTTCATGTTCTAAAAAGGGCACTTGTGGCGAGTAACAAAAACCCTTTGATTTGATTCATCATGGCGTTCTTAAAAATAAAAATGGTCAAAGGGGGGAAATGTTTATTTTTAACGAGTTATTAATAGAATATGTATGCAAGTTATTCTCATTGTCATAAAGAGGAAAAAGCAGGGTCAGAATGCAAACAAGTTCAAAAATGAAACGCACGGCCGTTTTTTTCAATGGCAAAAATTCGCCCGATACAACCGAGTTACATATTTGGCACATCTTGGCGTACACAAATAAAACTAAAACAACTTGCTATCGACGCGTTTTTTGTTTTGTTTCGTTTTGTTTTTTTTTCTTTTTTTTTTTGCTTTTTCTTTTTCGTTGTAGTTATGGATTTAGTTGGTTTAGTTTTGCAAAAATAGTAAGCAAGGGTTCATTCTTTCTGATGACGGGATAAGAAAAATATAAATAATTTTTTTTTCGTGTCCATTCAGGGGGAGCCAATCAAATGTGTTAAAGCAAGACCAAATTTGGATTTGATCAGGTAGTACATGCATTTGGTTCCTTAACTTCTTGGAATATAAATAGAGCCACTTTTTTTCTTAAATTTTCTTTTCTTCTTCTCCATCCACATTTACTTTTTAGCTTTTATTCTATACCATGACTGCCACAAAAAAAAAGAATCATACCAACAAGCCTTTGAAATGGACAACACAGCGTTTAAATCTGAATAACTCAATGAAACCAGCTTACCGCGTTCATAAGCGCACACCTTCTCATGCTACAACGCGTCCTGCAGTAATGACAGCTGAAACTGAAAAAACACCTTTCAATGAAATTGAACAATTGGAACGCGAATTAGCTTTTACGTATGACACAGTGGCTACTATCACGGTTCATTTTGAAAGTCTTCATCATGCATATACCTCTAGCAAGCCCCAATTGGACCAATCTAAAACGGCCACTCGTCTCGGTGAAATGGAAAAAGAACTCTTGACTGCTTATGATGATTTGGGTTTACAGGTAACTCATTTGGAACGCAAGATTGCCAAATTGGAAAAACGCCTTGCTCAACTCAAAGGTACACTTCAATCACCTCCCATTCCAGAAATCGCCTCTCCTTGCTCCTCTACTGATTCTGCTATTTCTGATTATATGGAAGATTGGATCTATCAACCATTCGATACCAATACTTTTATGTGTCAAAACAACTATCAAGACTTTATGCCAATCTATAACTCAAATCTTGAATATGCTTTTGTCATTTAAGTTCTCTTTATCCTTGCTCATTCCCATTCTTTATTCCACTCTTTATTTATGTTTATTCTATGCTTTACTTTCGTTTTTTTTTTGTACTCTTGTGTTGTCTATATTATACCCTTTCATTATGCTTATTCCCCCCCCCCTTTTTTTTTTATTTATATGCATTGATCCTTTCTTTATTTGTAAATAATAAATCCTTTTGTGTTTATGTATGACAACTAAAACGGAACAAACGGAAAATGTCCATTCTGAGTAACAACCAAATGGATTTTGATATCTAAAATATGTTAAAGAAAAAAGAAAAAAAAAAGATGCATGATATCATCAAGTGATGCCATCTGTGTTACTTGAGTACTTTAGTTCGGAACCAATCAGATGTAATCGGATAGAGCTTATTTTGTCCAAACAAACGTCACACATGGCCAAGTGGCGTATGCATGCTAAATGGTTTAGCCACAATAGAAGCCACACATATATATATATATATTTATTTATTTATTTAAAGAAATTAACGTCTTGGAGGACCAGAAGGTAATTTACCACCTCTTCTTGCTACAGGAACACCAATAAGACTTTCTTCTCTTCTTCTTTTGGTAGCTGTATTATAAGAAGAAGAGTTGTAGGGGGTATACGCTGATTCATGTTCATATTCATCCATTTTTAGTTCATCATTCATTTCGTCATCGTCTTCTTCTTCATCAGATGAAATTGTATTGTATTGAGGTTGAACAGAGGGTGCCAGATTTTCATTAGCAATATGCTGTTCAACCCATGTCATAGCATCATTGAATGACTCATGGCCCAAATAGAATTTACCTTCTCTTCTTTCAAACAAGTAATCTCTTAAACTCGTAAAATCTTTAGCAAACAGAGACACTGAACGAGGACGGCTGACAAGAGACACATACTTGCCAAAAGTAAGAAATTCCAATGCTTTCATAGCACATTGATGCCCGTCTCTTTTTGTAAAGACATGTCTGTAGTCCTCATGCTGAACAATGGATGTAAAGATATGAAGTACGTGTTTCAATGAGCTAATGAGCGCTGGTGGTGGATGGAATGAACCCGAGACAAATTCAACCAGTGGTCTGTTGCTGCCTTTGAATTCTTTAGGATCATTCTTCAGTGCCAAGAGCAGATGAGCAATCATTTGGAATAAGTCGGCTGTTTTCTTTCGCTGCAATACATCCGATATAGCAGCATGCTCTTGAGATAATTGTCGGCATAATTTGGCTACATGTGTATTGTGTGCTCTTAATCTTTCAGCTGAAGTGATGGCCACACCTAATTGTACTCGAGAAAAGATTTCATACTGTTTTATTAGTCTAGTTATTGTTGTTGATACATTACCTCATCATCTTCTGAAATATCAGAGTATTCCACTAAGACATCATAAGCACAAGACACAGACAAAAGTAGATGACTTACCACATACAAACTCATAACTATTGAATTTATCGAGTAAATCTTCATTCAAGAAGGATTTCGGTTCTGGCTTTGATCCTATTTTATACAGAATCATGAGTCACAGAGCATAGATACTTGATCTCCTTACTTCTTATGGTACTTTCTTCTTCATTGTCTTTTTCTGTATCTGTCATGTCTGCATAATAAGTTGACACAGGTTCACCAGAAGAACTATCAACATAAGGGATCAAGTTTCGCATAAACCTATATGGATGAATAACATGTCGAGTCCATCTCAATTACCTTCGCATCGAAGTCAATCTTTGTTTGCCATCAATCACAATACGTGTTTGTTTGCCTCTAATTTTTCTTGTAGCAAATAGCAACGGAGGGATATAGTAGTTATTCAATATTGAGTCAACCAATTCACTCATTTTAGCAGACTCCCATACAACAGCTCTTTGATAGGGAGCATCCTATAGTCGATGGTTACAAGTTGACACTTATTACGATGATGATTACCATGATCAGTTCTTTCTTTCGAATCATATCTATCAACAACCTAAGCAAATATTTCATTTATTAGATCTAAATACCTTTTAGCTTCCAAGTAGATAGCATACGAGTCTTGGGTACCGGTAATTCTCGATGAACCATACTATAAAGAAAGAACAAAGATTTTTTTTTTCTAGACGCGTCAAAAAAAAACAACTAATGATCAAACGAGATCACGTGATCTTAAATCCTTCAAAAATGCTGCGAATCTCTTTTTCTCTTTTTCTCTTTTACGCTATGGAGGATAATACAGTCAGTCACTTTGTTGTATTGTTTACTGCTCAAAAAGCAAGAAAGAACAAAATCTGGCAAGACGGTAAGCCAAAGAAAGAAAGGTCTGTTTGTATGTATGTCTAACCTAGTTCAGGCTTTCTCAAGTACTATAGTTTTAATAAAAAAGTAAGCAATACTTGAGTAGCATAAGTCCTAACCAAATCCATAGCTTGTGTTGATTGATGAAAAAGGCTATAATATTGACAGGTAGATAGAAATTAATTGACAACATGACTATTTATATATGTATATGTAGGAAATTCAATAAGGGTGGTAGGCCTGCTGTAGGTGATGAATTGGAATTTGATGGACATATAGTGACAATAGAAGAATATCAATCTACAGAAATAGCCAATGTTAATCAGCCCAGTCGAGTCAATGTTAATCAACCCAGTCGAGTCAATGTGTCGCTACCTGATAGACAGCTCAATAAAGAGCCACCCAAGGAAAATGTACAGAAACAATCAAAAAATGCACCTTTTAAACCACCTTCATTTGTACCCAAGAAAAGAATGATAAAATCTGATTCAGAAGAGGAAGACCCAATGGATATTGATGACAAACCAACCCTTCCTTCTTCAAGTATACCCACATCTTCTACTGCTGTTACTCCTCCAGTTCAACCTACTCCAGCTCAACCCACACCTATAGGTTCTTCTTCATGTGTCCCATTAAAAAGAGCTCGAATGGGTCTATCCAAGAAAACAACATCTGTATTACATCAACATATCGCTCAACAAACTACTCCTCCACCTCAACAAACATCATTTCAACCTGCTTCTAGTATGACTGCACAAGCAACCACAAACACGCCGAAACACGCATCCACAGAGACACCAAAAGTATCCCCTGAACAAACCATCAGTGGCCACAAGGACCCTACAGAAACAAAATATACGTCCATGATCCTACAGTTCCCCAACAGTCGAAAAGCACTTGGCCTCGTGAAATCCAAAAACTACCCTAAACGATCCAAAGTTGTGCCTGCTAAATTCAAGAATCCAGCACTCTATCAGAATACATTCCGAGCCATCATTAATGAACATTTAGATATCTTGTTGTTAAACTATGGCATGTATTTTCATTCTGTGTATGAGAAACTCGGTAAAAACAAGCACGGACAAGACCTAGAGCGTACTATGCGATCCAAAGGTATTGCTATCTATGTTCAAAACGAATTAAAGCAAGAGAATCCACGCTATGGACAGTCAACATTTAGACTGATGCTGCGTTCGAATCGGGAGCATCACAGTAAATACAACAGAGACGATATTTGGATCATTTCGAATGTGCCCAGCTTTGAATCAAGCCAGACATTTCTGGCTCGAAGTACGTTTTTTGGTCCATTTTCAGATGGATCTTTGGAACTCCATTGTTTGTCTGCTCGAGATGCGCGTGTGGCTTCTCAGGTAATGAAAAAGGAGACTAGTGTCTATGCTCTTCGCACGATTTCTGCCAGTACTGAATTTATGATGTTGGATACCTTGGACCAACAGCTGCATGAATTACCTGTCTTGCCTTATCTTCTATCCAACCCTCGTTTATCCAAAAAGGCCAAGCCATTGCCTACACTAGAACACATTCGACTCACACAACACGACCATGTAGATATAGAAGCTAGAATAAGAGAGACTATTCAGTATCACAAACTCAATGCAGATCAAGAAGCTGTGTTACGACAAGTAGCTAAAAGTGTGATTTATTGTCCTGGTTGGAATGAACAATTAGAACAGCCTATTGTATTGGTGCATGGTGTGTATGGCTCAGGCAAGAGTTTTCTTGCTGCTGTAATCATCATCTTTTTGCAAGACTTGATTGATACTGTGAATGGAAAAAGAGAGCCTGAAGATGCTATTTCATTCAAAATCCTTGTTTCTTCTATGACAGTAAGTGAATAGAAAAAAAAAAGAGAGAGAGACCTACTTACTGTTAAAAATAGAATGTTGCAGTAGATCGCATTCTTCAGACATTGCTTAAATTAGGCTATGATCATTTTATTCGTATTGGAAGTATGAAGAAAATCGCCAAGAATTTATTGCCTTTTACAGCTAAAGCCAGGGCATCCAGTAATGAAGGTAAAAACAACGTTTGTCATGATGATACTCACTTGTCAATCAGAATTAAAGGAATTGGAACAAATGCTTGAAGATAGTCAAAATACAGAAGAAGACATGGACCATATTGCTACTGCCATTCAACGGTTTCGTAAATCAGAAAGTACAAATCAAATCCATGCTGTGCAAGTGGTTGGTACTACCTTCATGTCTTCTACGTTTGAAGTATTTGATGGTATTCAATTCCCCCTGATTTTAGTAGACGAATCATCTCAATTGATGGAACCTCTGACATTGGTGCCCTTGGCCAGGTTCATGTGCCATCGCCTAGTAATGATTGGTGATCCCTTACAATTACCGCCTACGTTGGCTACAAATGCGGAAGAGTCCAAAGTAGGACAAGGATTGGACAAGACCTTGTTTGATCGTATGATGGAAATGGGGTATGATTCTATTATGCTGCGCACACAGTATCGTTGTCATCCTCGTATTTCCAACATCAGTAACAAATTGTTTTATGATCAAAGGCTGCTGAATGGTGTGGATGCACAAGACAGGAAGCCATTGATTGAAGGATTGCCTACTTTGTTATTTGTGAATGTGGGTGGATTTGTAAGTAAATAAGGACCTTATCTTAAAGAAAGAGAGAGACTGATCAAAAAGACAGGAACAAAAATCAAAGCATACCAATAGTTATTGGAATGAGGCAGAAGTAGCTGTTTCTGCTCATATTATCCAATCTTTATTATCACTTCAAATCCCAGCTGTGGATTTAGGTGTGATTTCTTTATACAAGGAACAAACAGATAAACTAGTAGAATACTTGAAATCCACAGATGCTTCAAGTACAAACAGAAAAGTACAAATCTCAACTGTGGATGCTTTTCAGGTAAAACGCTGAATCATACTAGGGTTGATTTAACTCCTTTTTCTCCATCATTCAGGGTGGTGAAAAAGATGTGATTATCTTGTCTACTGTGAGGACAAGTGAAAGTCAATTTATGGACAATCAGTTACGTATCAATGTGGCTCTGACCCGTGCTAAAAGGTAAAAAAGAAAACACATAGACATAGATGTACTGACTTTAACTAGACATTTGATCATTTTGGGCAATCAAAATGTGTTTTCCATGAACCCATTATGGTCCAATATCTTATGGGATTGCCAAGGTAAGATCTAAAGAAAAGAATATGTACACTAATAGCGATAGAACACTGCATGAATGCCAAGAGTGTTGCTGTTTTATTATCCAATCTTAAAATAGATTAAAACTTGAATCTTGCCCATTCTAATTCGCATTGCCTTGCATGTCTTTGATCACTTTGTCTTAAAGACCATTGAAGGGCCTTGAATTGGTCTAAATTATGCTGTGGTATAAATGGACTAGGATGTGTGCTTTTGACCAGTAAATCCCCATACATTTCAGGATCGTATGGTGGTTTCTTTGTCTTTACTGTCTTGTCTAGTCTGATCAATGCCTCCAGCCTTGCTTTCTTTTCATGCGTCAATTGAATCTTCTTATGCGATATAGGCTTAGGGTGAATAGACCAAGGTACTGTCTCAATCATAGGGAGGAATGTTGATTTTTCTTTCCAGGTCCAGTCTTTTAATTCAAAAGAATCCTTGTTATCAAAGTAAGCTTCTAAGCATACACGGGGCAAACAAGGCTGAGTTGCTGTATGATGCTTTATTTCGTCTAGGCGTTTGAGTACCTTGAACTCTATTTGCCATCGTTTATTGTTGGCTAATGTGCCTGGCTGTCTGAATGGTTCCATCACACATTTTACTTTTCTGGCCAATGCGTAGTCAATTTCTGTCATAGGTTAGATTGAGTGTAACCTGTCTGATTGTACCTGTAGTCAGCACATCTGGAAAGTAACCCAGAATATCTTGACGTGTTTCATCATCTACCAGCATGACTAAACACAGCAATGTAAAAGAGGGAAAGAAATGACGCGTATTGTGCCTGTTGACAAATAGCTTACGACGGCATGACAAATCAAAAAGGGAAATTATTCATTTTAGCTATATGATTTCATACACATCGGAATCACAAAAGCAAAGGTAGATTCGGCACTTGACTAAAAGTGTCTAAAAGGTAGGACAAATAGTGTCTTTTTCAAAAAACGAATGATTTTAGCACACAAGCACCAATAATCTGGATGTAATCCCTTTTTATATATAAAGCAATCTTTTCTTCTTCTTCTTCTTCTTCTTTTTCCTTAGTATGCCCTCTTTCGAAAAGATGACACCTTATGATGAATTAGAGAAATTACAACAACAGTTAGACGATTTACAAGCTGACAGAGCAGCAATGGAAATTGTGTTTACTTCATTAAAAAACGCATTTCTAATATATCCTCATGTCGATTGGGAAGAAGTAGACAAGGAAATATGCAGGGCTTATGATGATTTAATGGCGCAAGTACGACATCTAGACCGTTCTCTAAAACGATTGGATAAAAGCATAAAATTAACAGAAGCCAGAGTTAAATCAATTGTTTAGACATTTATACCTTAATCTATACCTACTACAGACACTAGCTATGATTGGCAGAAAAAATGTTGTCAATCTAATCACCTTTTAAATAAATTCTTTTCTTTCTTTTTTCATAATTTCTATTTTATTTTGAAGCAAAAAGCATACGTGTCCTTAACGTATAGCAAAGATGATACAATGCGCTAAGCTTATGCTGGTGCTGACTGCATTCTGTACAAGCTTCAGAAGCAATGCCAGAAAGAAAAAATCAAGATGACATTGCTTTGGTAACAGTATGCCGAAGAATGATTGAGAAAAAAGGCTGGATAGAGAGCAGAACCGAAGAAGCATTTATTGATCAACATCTATTTCCATTCATTGAGCCAACTTTGTTGAATGATGATAGTTTGACATACTCTAGAAAGAAACCAATCGATTTGCATATCGTTTTCTAACTCGAGTTACAGTTAGATCTTCTAGAGGAATCCCTTTGCTTGACAGCTCGCTGTCAGCAAGCCAGAGCAAGGATACTTGCTAAAAAATGATGTCTGACTTCTGCCTAATGCATGAATCCCGAGGTGAAGATGTGCAACTGTTGGCTGTTGAAGTAAAACCTCCTTGAGCAAAGCCAACTCAACTTCTAAGCGACCGCTCAAAATTGGGCTTGGAGTTGAAGAGGATGGTAGATCAATAGATCCAACATCTTTTGGCATACTAGTAGAAGGTAAGTTTTTTTTTTCTATAGAAAAAAAGCATTTCCAAATAAAATAATACTATAATGCCTTAGGTTTTGACTGCTCTCTGTTCAACTGCTAAATGCAAGAATGTGGGGTGTACCTCTTTGTTCAAGAAGAGAAATTTTCTTTGTTGAAAATAGGCAATGACTTGGTGCGATCTTTGGCCTGGTCTTGGGTCTTTTTAATTTGTTTTTTTTTTTTTCAAAAAAAAAGAGCTAGAAGGAAGGCTTTTGTTTCTTTGAAAGATAAAATGGATCTTCCGATTGAAAGGTCTCTTTCACAATTGAAAATATTGTAAATAAACCTCTGAAATAAACTCAAATATGAATATCGCATTTCTTTACATAATTGACTTGCTATCACAAAGCTTCTATTTAGCTTTTTTTTGTGCATATTTAGCATTAACTTAAAGAGCTGCAAGTTCTATATCGATTGAGCTCTGGATAAAAGAACAAGAGAACCAGTGATATCATGTCTTGATATTGTTTAATGCGTAAACAGTTTTCGTATCATAAAGATACATTATTTATTGAAAGAAAAGCCTTTTTTCTTTGACTTTTCAGATGTCATGGGTCTACCTAATTCTAAGCGATGTTTCCTTTCTTCTAAATCAACCAGTTGTTTATCAAGCGCCTCTTTCATTTCCTTATGACGTGCATATAACTTGATCAAAGTTAATTATCTTCATCCAGATATTATTGCTTTACCTCAACTTCTGATTGCTTCAATTTTGCTTCTTTTTCTGCAACTTTAGCTTGGAATACAGCTCTCATTTCTGCTTCCATTTTACTTAGTTTCTGTTCATGAGCAAACCTTTCTTCTTCCATCTTTTGTGTAGGACTATCGAACCATATAAGTTCATTGAATCAACCATGATGACTTACTTGACTTCCTTAAATACAGAAGAATCTTGTTGAATGCCCATCGCAGCTAGTTTCTCAGTACGATAATTTTCGTAAAGGACATCATTGGTATATTCTTTTAATTCTTCCATATGTGTACTACACGATAATGAACACAAATTTACACAAGGTAATTCTTACCGGATCAACATTTGTCGAAGCTTAACAAAATCACAGTGTTCTTCGTTATCAACCTCAATTACACCCCAAGGATATTTACGACCACGCACACGACGACCACCGTCAATTTCGAATTCCTTGTCAGAACCAACAACAGCAAATGGAATCTTGGACATGATTTCCTTGTTTTCTGCAATGGTTTCTTGATCGTCGTATTCGTACACAGGAGCTTGATAGATTTGAATTTTATGATAAGCAATGTCAGCCAAAATGCGCTCCTTAAAGGCAGCAACTTCTTCTTCTGTCAATGTATCTGCCTTGGCAATCACAGGAATCAAATTGACGCGGGTATGAAGACGACGCATGAATTCGATATCCAAGGGCTTCAAGGCATGGCCTGTGGGTGCAATAAAGTAAAGACAGGCATGAATACGGTTATCCACCATACGACGACGATTCACACGATTTTCTTGCTCAAGATAAGCATCAAATCTTGATTCAATGTTGTCCAAGATAGGCCTCCAACTATAATGGGTGAATAAGACACAAAGAACGTGTTGTATTACCTTTCTTCATTATTAACAAAATCACCAAAACCTGGTGTATCAACCACAGTCAATCTCAATTTAACACCGTTTTCTTCAATGTCTGATGTGATAGATTTGATCTCCACTGTCTGTGAAACTTCTGTCGTCAATTCCGGTAGTTCCTTTGTTGGGTATAGCTGAGAATGAAACAAGGTATTGACCAATGTAGATTTGCCTAAACCAGATTCACCTTTGTATATGTGTAAGAAACAAAAATGACTCGATCCATCAAACTTACCAACTACCATACAGGTAAACTGAAATCCAGTTTTTACTGATTTTCTGTGCACCTGATTAGGCAAATTGGCAAAGCCAACGTAACCTTGGAGTTTTTTGTGGATCACAGTCATCTAAAAAGAACATGTGTGTGAATAATTGAATTTAAATTTTGAGTAACACACTATCGTAATGATAACTTTACGCCACTAGCACTTGTTTGATCTATTATTTGTCTATTGGTCATTTCCTTTCTTTTACTTTATTTTATTACCGTTCATAATCATAAAGAGAAAGAAGAAGGGAAATAGTCAAGAAGGCAAAGTAGAAAAAAAAAAAAAGGGGGAAAGGAATGTGTGTGTATATAGAATAATCTCCTATAAAATATGTTGACAATAACTTTTTTAATTGGTATCCGTCTGTGCATGATTGACGAAAAAAAAAAAAACTTGAGTGTGTAACAGAGATAGCTTGTGATTTTATCTGGAAATAGTTGCTTGATTGGTTGGGTGTTTCTAAATAGAGCAAGCCTTTCTTGGCTTTAACTAGATCAAAAAATTTGTATATAAAAATAACAGCTCTTTTTTTTTTTATTATTACTATTTTCTTGTTCTTTATATTTCTTACAATGATAATGGATACTTGCCAAACAAAAGCTTCTATTTATGATACTATACCACACCTTGATTCTTGGTATCAAAACAAGACAGCTACTGTGGTGCCTTGTGTAAATCAAAAGAAAAGAAAGACTTGTTCCAATACTGTTTCCTTTTCTGATGCTCCTCCTTCTGTCTATTGCTACCAAGAACCCAAGGAACGGCCTACACCTTTAAAAAGAAACAACAGTAGTTCTGAACAAGGTAAACAAGCAAAATCATGATTTATTTCAAAACTGACCTTATCATTAGTGAAAGGACTTTTAAGATACTGCACAAGTAAACTTGCGCGACAGCGTTCTTAATATACCAACAACAACAACAACGACAACAACAAAAGTACACTTTATTATTATACAATATAATCTTCTTTCTTTATACGCTTTACTTCTACTTTAATTTCCTCTTTTAATAAAATCTCTCTTTTTAATGTCTTTTCAAGGTTCTTTAAATCAGCAGTAAACAAGACCTAATTTTTGATTAAATGATGTCAACCTGTGTATACTTACTGAATGTGCCCAGCCACTATAATCACCAAACAAGACTCGGAAATGATTGCCTACTTCAACATAAAGCTTTTGATTTAATGTCTTGGCCTTATTCTTGAACCCATAATCTCTCAAGGCAATTTGCCATACATGTGTATCTACTGGAATCGATTCTGAATGATCCAAGGACATCAAACACTTATGGGGAGTGAGTAAGTGAGTGCTGAATACAAACAACAAGGAACTTACGACACAATCAGCCACCTTAGGTCCAACCCCTTGAAATTCCATCAAGACTGCTTTTGCTTCTTCATAAGGCACTTGGCGCAACGTGTACAGCCATTGTTCTTCTAGATCAGGGTGATCTTGCTTGAGCTTATGGGCTGTGTTAGCAATATATTTAGCTCGATACCCAAATCCCAATTGTCTCAAGGTGGTTTCTAGCTGAGGATCCAGCGTAAGTTCATGCAGTGTAGGAAACTCATAAAACATCTGCTGTTCATATTCACCAATCTGTTTACCAAACCGAGTGCATAGTTTATCGATCATGAGTGAAATACGAGTGATATTGTTGTTACTAGAACAAATAAAAGAAATCAAATTCTCCCATGGATCTTGTCGAAGCATACGAATGCCTTGAAATTGAGCTGCTTTCTTTGCAAAATTAGCATCTAAGGCTGACCATCGTTCATAACAGGCTTGAAGTGAGACTCGATCTAATTGAAAATAGTCTTTGATGTCTTGTATTGCGTCATCTTTCAGTTCCTGTTGATATCCATACATGATAGTGGAAGCTATATATATATACAAAAGACATCAATCAAAAGTCAACATGATCTATATACAAACGAGTTTCTTTAAGAACAACAAGTCGACCATGAAGTACAGAAACCCTGTTTATGGGAAATGAGAATTTTTTTTTTATGCATCGATTACCAATGATCTTGGATCTGTTTCCAACGAAAGGACTGTCCACATCGTAATGAGTTGAGTCGTAACTCATGAGGTGAGATCATCAAGTCTTTCCATAATAGTTTATTTGCTTGCAATCTCAACATGAGTTGTTTGACAAAAAAAAAAAGAAAAAAATCAAAACAAAAACGCCCTCAAGAAAAGGGTAACACTTGCTTCTTTTTTCTTCTTTTTTTTTATCCTTTTTGTTTGGCATGAAGTCCTTCAAACCAAACAAATCTCATTCCAACCCGAACTTTCGATGTTCTGCCAAAGTAGTTGAAAAACTTACCAGAAGTCCAAGTAAACATATGAAAAGACGAACTGCAGGTTTCGCGCTTTCTCCCTTGGCTGGTTTATCGCCTCGTAGGACAGATCGATTGGCACAACCTGCAAAGAGTTCGGCCATGATTCGAAAAAAAGCAGATGGATTTTGTGAGATTATTGAGACAAAAAGGGCATGGGGATACCTTGTTCAGGGCCGAGGACATGTCTTTACACTCGATAAGGGATTACACAACAGACAAGAGTCCGAGGCTGCTGGCTATGTCATTGGTACTGGTAATGACTGTGACATTGTGTAAGTTATGTTTTGTTTGTTTGTTTTTTATATTGATTCTTTAGTATTCATCATGTTAATGCTGAAAAAAGACACGCTTTTATTTTCTTTGTAAGTTGATCATGAGTATGCATACAAATTGATGAGCAAGTAGGAAACACGGTTTGATCATGACAAACATTCTACACCAGTGTTTATTTGCAATCACAGGTAACACAAGAACAATAAAATTAAAAAAAAAAAAAAAAAAAAAAAGTAGCTTACTTTTACTTTGTTAGTACGAATGGAACTTGGATCAATGGAGAAAAAGTCAAAGGATTTCGAGAATTGGAGACAAACGATATTATTCAATTTCTTGATCCTAGTCGATATCCTTTAGAGGGTAAGCATCATGTTTGTTTATGACAGCTAACTCAATCTGAATAGAAAATCCTTGTTACATCTTTGTGGAATCCACCATGAATGATATCCGAGCCAAATCAATTGATAGTTTCTATAATCTCAAAAGTAATATTATTGGAAAAGGAAATTATGGCAATGTAGTTATTGCAGAGTGTAAAGAGACTGGTAAGACAGTAGCGATTAAAATGATACCCAGAAAAGCATTTGCCAAAAGAGAAGTTTGGAAGACCGCAACCCTTCGAGAAATCAGTGTCTGTATGCTTTTTCCAATTCATGTAAGTGAGTAAGAAATCAACAAAAGTGATTTATAGAATCATAGCCTTGTATTATTCAAGTCAGTCGTATGTTTGAACAAGATCAACAAATGTATATTGTGATGGAATAGTAAGTGCACTTTCTATAGTACCTGAATTCATGTTGTATAGTGGTCCTCATGGTGACTTATTTGATATTGTGGCATGTCGAGACGAAATTTTCAAGGAATATGAAGTCCGTATCATCTTTGATCAAATTGCACATGCTGTTGCGGTAAGATGGTTCAATTAAGTGAGGCTTATTTATCTTTGGATAGTGTCTTCATGAAAACGATATTGTACACCGTGATATCAAGCTTGAAAATGTCATTGTGACCGACAAAAAAAACTTGTATGTCAAACTATGCGACTTTGGTTTCTCGACCTTCATCAATCAGAAACAAGCACTTACGACAAGTTGTGGCACTGCCATGTATGGTAACTATCGGACACCACATTATATACATTCTAATTGGCTTTAGTTGCTCCTGAAATTGTAAGTGCAAGGCCTTATGGTAAAGCAGTGGATGTTTGGAGTCTAGGTGTCTTGTTGTTTATTACTTTGACTTCTACAAGTCCGTTTCCCCAATGTAAGTCTAATGTTTGCACATAATGATGCTGAACTCTTTTTAGTATCAGACGATCAAACAAAATGGGAAAAAGAAAAAGCCATTCTTGACAAAAGCATTAAAGAAGGCAAGTTCACATTTAGTCATCCTTCTTGGGAATATATCAGTGCAGAAGGTATAGAATACAAGTAAACAACATCATGCTCATTCTTTTCTTTTTAAGCAAAAGATTTGATTCAACAAATGATGAAGGTCAATGTAGAAGAACGTATCAATATTGAACAGGTCCTTGTAAGTTATCTATCTATGTATTCATAAACTGACGCTTAAACTAGCAACACCCATGGCTTCAGCAAATCGAAGTAAGTACTTTATCTAATCATCTTTGTTAATGATCTTTATTATAGAATGCAGAAACATTCAAGACAGGATTAAAGCGTAATCCTATGCTTGTTAAATACCTCGAGAGAAAATAATTCATCTTGTTCATACCACTAATCAATCCCCCCTCCTTTCCCTCTTTTTTATTTATTTATATATCTCTGTCTTTGCCCCTTCTTCATTCTCTCTCTTTTCTCTTTCTATAAAAGACCAACTAGACAGACATGAAGTGTATTCTGGTAATAATCAAATAAAGAACAAAACTTGAAAATAAGACTTAATAGACCATTTATTCTTTTTTATTCATGATATGGGACAACAGTACGAAGAATATGGCAACATGAAAACACCATAATAAAACAAATAAAAACACAGCGAATCCACATTCGTCCTAGCCTTTATCATGCAAAAGAAACCCCATGAAGTGTACAATAGGGAACACTACATTCTTGATTTCTTTGGCAGGTATAAAGGGAGTCGACAAAAGAAAACTGTTCATGCGACATTTTGTATCAAATACAGACTTCAATTTATCCATGAATAGCTGTTTCGGCTAAACTTGGGAGCAAAGCAGACAATTATAGTCATTTACTAGAATAAAGTATATTTTTTCAGGTTTCTTATGCACCAATCCTTTTTTCTTGGGGACTACCATCTACCGGGCATGTCCGCAGAGCACCAAGCAGAGAGGGAATGGCTATAGAATACTCCTATCCACTCCAAAAGCAACCACTCTTGTATACATGTACAATTTTCTAAAGAAAAGGAGGTCACTGTATTTTATCAATTGATTACATGTCACACAATAAACAGGTTTTTATTATTTATCACATAGAGAAACCAATTATTTATCAAATCAAAGATAAACGATTTCTTTGCGTGAAAAAAGAAAATTATAAGGCAACATAAAAAGAATAGAAAAAACATAAAGCTAATAGTAGCTATATTCTCAAAATACTTTTCTTTGGAATTGACAGAGTGTTCGTCATTAATACATTTATACATTTTGTATTTTTTTAGGACTACCCTTTCTCTAGACACAGTTGTATGAACTATTCCCCTCTCTATTTGGTACTCTGCGAACATGTTTGATAGGGAGTGGTGCATAAAAAACCCGATTTTATCGTGTACCAATTGATCCTTTATTTCTTACAATTCATCTTTGCTTTACTTCAATTAGCTCTCAGATAAAAGCAAGCACACCAAGCCAAATGGTTCATTTGCGCATCACTCAGTTTGTCCAAGCACTTATTGAACAGAATGAATTCAGCAATGAAGCAGTAATCTTCTATTATTTGCATTCGACTTTAATCCTTTTTTCTTTTATATGGCTACAAGTTTCTCGTATATACTAAATTACTTACCGCCTTCTTCTGTTGTCTCTCCTTCTTCTTTTTTCGCCGGCGATGTCAGTTATACTTCTCCTTCCAGTTCTTTTTCTGTGTGCATTGGATATGTTTCTTTTCAGTTTTTCTCTTTTGTGATCGCCTTTCAAGAATGCTTCTAGTGATGAGTATAGTAGTGTATGATTGGATTCATGTCACCAACCATAGAAGTGTATACAATATATTATGTGATGCATACATATATATGTAACACGAGAGACGTTTATATAATCCAATAATATATAGTGATGTTACCAATAATGTCCAACAAGAAGCATAAAAAAATACATTATAAACTTTTGTGGAACCCGTCTTTACTGTCAAGATTAGCGGTTACTGACAATAGTTTATTGGCGGCTACTAACAAGTTTATTCAAAAACTACCAACTGATTATTGGCCTTTACTGCTAAGATTAGCGGTTTTTATCGAAGTTGCGTGTTGAAATATTTGGGCAAATTATTATACTGGAAATGCTAGAGATAGAATTGAACTGTGTCTAATGGTAATTGACAATAGCTTTATTGTGTTAATTAGATAATATCATAATGATTTGCTTACTTTTTCTAATTTCTTTTAGTATAATAAAAGATTCTCAAGAGAAAGAAAAGCAACAAAGAGAATAAAGATAGTTATAAAAATGACTAGAGTAGTGTAACATTCCTGTTTGAACCATAGTAGTAAATGAGAAGAAGTTGACTATGTCCCTTTTATTCAGCGTATAGGAACAACCAATCGCTCTAGCCTTTAAATTGTTCATTTTGCTTCTAACATGATCTAATCTTTTTCTTGAGCCTTAATCATATCTTTTTATGTCTCACTGTCTTTAATTCTCTCATATAATGTCATTTCACCAGCCCAAAGGTATTATATTATAGTAATGAATATTTTTGAGATCTCTTTACTAACTCTATACCATAGATAATACATTGGCGCAAAGGGATTAAGACCATGTACGTCAATACTAAACAGGATGAGCTTATACAATAAGGTAAGTCAAGAAACAACAAAAGAGCCTGAAGGCAAGTATGCTGGACTATACTATTGCTACTGGCTCAACAGGTTAAACATTGGATTAGCAAGTAATACAAGCGTAAATAAAATGCCTGGGGGCTAATACCAATAGTGTTAGCATGGTTAATAGAATTGGGACCAATAATGTAGTATGAAAAAGTAAATAAATAATTATGATTGGAAACAAAACTAGTATAAATCATACGTTTTCATAATAAACATTAAGCGAATCAAATGCAAATATGTATCGATTGAAAAGACCTCAAAACGATCATTTACAGCCGATATCCAGCTATCAGGTGAAATTCAACCGATAACTGAATTCAATTGAACAACCTGATATCAAACTGACCTGATAGCGGTTGTCAAGTCCATTGTAAAACCTGATCGGAGTGCTGTTCGCCCGATGTCAGGCTATCAGGTGAAATTCAACAGGTAACCGATACCGGACGAAGTTTAATGGATATCAAGTTAATTTTTCAAGTCTGTCGCTTAATAGCGGTTGAACTCACTTGATCACTGGGCGATCGGTGCTCTCAAATACTTTTTTTATATAGGGGTTCATGTTATAAATATTCCTCAAGAACAGAATGCTATCCAGGGACCTATAGCATTCTGTTACAGGAGGTTAAACAGATACCCATTTGAGCTAAACATTATTACTTACATTATATCAGCAACATCGATGCTTATGTCGTTTCTTAAGATGGTCTCATTATACTCGATTCTTGGTATCAAGTCAGAATGTGTAACATTTTCATCAAGTCACAAGATGCCTGTTTTCAAGATGCACACCTCACTTTGTTCTCAGAAATATATACTTTCAGTTCCTTAATTATTTTGGTAGCAAATCCTAAAAATGGCAGTAACCAAGTAACCATAACTTTCCCTTCTAACTTTTACATATGACTCTTGAGGTACAGATGATGGAACTATACCTTTGAGATAACAAAACTCTTCAATTGATGAAGACAAGCCCACAGAGGAAATATATGTGAGCTTAATGAGTATAGAGTTTTGGTTTAAGGTAAAGTTTGGCACCTTTCGACACTAGTAACATCTTGATTCTACGCATTATGGAATCATGCTCTGAAGTTACTCGATAAGATTGCATTGGATGGATAAAGCATTCAGTAAGTTTCTTTCAAAGTTGTTTGAATTTGTAAAAAAAACCCCCCCTTTAACAATTCCTGCCAAATATATCTCGTATGCATTGCCATATTTGACTAAGGTTACTGCCAAATCCAATAAAGATTTTCTGTCAATAAAAAATAAAAATGATTGCCATAATTTTCAAAATGTTCCTCAAAATCTGCTGAAAACCCCAGTAGAAGCTTGATCAAATTTCATTGCAAAGTAAAGGAGAGAAAGAGATAAAGCTGTATCATTTTTTTTTGTTAGTGATGTCATATTACATATCATTAAGGTTTTTATGAATGAGATCCCGAGTCAAAATGAAGTGTGGTACAACTTGGCAAAAAAAAGTAATTTGACTCCATGGAATCATCACATAAGCAATATTCTAATTGGTTCTCAAATTAAGGGTCGCTGAACTGGGAAACGGCTGAATATTTATATATATATTTTTTTTTATTGAAAATAAAGAAGAGGTAATAAAATACAATTATGTTACAATAAGAAAGAGTCAACATCTTACTTTCTAGCAGCAATCATAGCAATGATAGCGGCACCAAGACCAGAACCATCTCTGGCAAGGTCGAAAGTGACCTTAGAACGAGCCTGCTCACCAATAATTTCACTTAAGGCTTGACCCATATTCTTTTCAAAGTTGGGATAGAATTCATAAAGAGAACCATCAATAGCAATGATGGCTTCTTGGCCTACTTTACCAGTGTGTCTCATCACACCTGCAATATGACAAGCAGCAATACGAGCAGCACGAAGACCGACAGCGTTACAGAGACGCTTCACAATTTGACGATCAGCCAAGGTGGTGGAAGGAATGTTCAAGACAGATTCCAAAATATGAGCCGTGTCGCTTAATTCAGGAGTTTCATCCACTTCAATAGTAGACATGTAAGCAGTCTCAAAGCTCCAGTTCTTGTTCAATTCTCTGGAAGACTTGCCATCAAACAAGTATAACTGATCAACCAAATCAAGAATGGCGTTACGTGTAATTTCACCAAGATACATACCGGCTACCATCTTTTCATGAAGTTGTTGGTGAACATTGACTGATTCACGGTCCATTTTGTTGTCATAGACGGTCAAAGGCAAGACGCGACGTTCGATGTCGAATGCACCACATTCCATGTTAATGACCATTTCTGAAGTCTTGTCACCAGTCCATTTCTTGACCTTGCTCATGTCTTCATAGTAAGAAGCGTTGAAACCGGTACCCAAAATGACACCCATGGTAGTGTTGGGGTGCTTGTAAGCATAAGCCATCAATGTACCAACAGTATCATTGACAATCTATCGTCTCTCTATCAGTCTATTGTTTTTTCTTTCTTTAGATACTTACAGCAGCAATGTTGACATTAAGGTTCTTACGACGGAAAGAGTCTTGAAGGAGGATAGTGACGTCCTTACCAACAGCACCAGAACAGTTGAAACCCTTTGTCCATTGCTTAAGCACACCGCGGTTAATAGAGGTTTGGAGGACAGGGAAAGAGAAGGTGTAACCCAATTGAATGACTTCATGACTAGCACTTGAACCGTGTTCGGTCAAGAAGCTATCAACACAATCAGCAATGAAATCACAAAGGTGGCGCATAGGACCAGTCTTCAATTCTTCAGAAATAACGTATTTTTGTTGGTGAATAGTATGTTCACCACCACCCAACAAGGTAACTTGACAGACACGTAAATTGGTACCACCCAAATCAAGAGCCATAAAAGTACCCTTTTCTTCACCAGTACAACGACCAGCAACAAAAGAAGGAATCATGGCGACTATGTTAGGTCAATTTCGAGTCATCTAAACATGGTTATACTTTACTTGTGGCGCCTTGATGATCTAAACCCTTCTCCATTTCAATCACGAATTGATCAGTAATAGTCCTAAGGGTTTCAGTCGTGACCTTGAAACGATCAAAGACGACTTGAGCAGCAGCAGCTTGAGCTTCGGCAGAGTTATTGACAGGAGCCATTTTAAAGTTTAGGAAAAAAGGGAAAAGAAAACCAGAGAAAGAAAAAAGAAATCCTATTTATACAAGTGGAAAAAAAAAGGTGACTTTTTCATTATTTGAGACAACATTCCCGGTGATCCAATCTATTTTTTGCAAAACGCGGGTAAAATTGTAAATGGGAAAAATTCGTCCAAGGTTTTCCCTTTTTTCACTTGCAAGACATGATTTCCATCTTGCAGTTTTCTCAACAATTTTTTAGTCATTTACTTTCTTATCATTCTAAGGTTTTCTTTTTTTTGTACTAAAATAGTTTTTTTCTGTATTTTGTTTCTCAGGCATCCACCTCTACTGCTTTTTTTTCGTGGTTTACATTCCGAAAGAAAATGATTCGCTTAAAAGCCTCATTTGAGTTTCTACAGAGGAACATTTTGCTCAAATAAACTGTTTCTAATTCGTCCATTGACAATAAATAAACAGCTTATTTCTCTTTTCCTATAACACATTTGATTCTCGGACAAAACATGTTCATATAAACGTTTCTGTTGAATAAACAGAGTGTTTACTCACCAAAGCAATCACGTGATTCATTCGTTTGTCTTCAAATTAATTTATATGTCCATGAGCCTATAAATAGTCTGCTGCATTCTCTGTTATGGACACAGTAGAGGATGGGAGTGTTTGACAATAACGGTGTGATGTTATTTCGGTATTTCAATATCAAATCTGCATTATTTCATGCGTTAAATTCGTACATTTGAGGTAGGACATGCAAAAATTGATAAAATATAGGAGAGCTTCATCTCTTTTGCTACTTTGTACTATGTCAAACCAAGAGAAAAGTGTTTGTAAAAAAAAGACAAGACTTACTGTCATCCTATTTCTTACCCGAGGCATCTAGTCATTTTGACCAAACCAAATGATAACCAATCAAATCAAAAGTAGATTTTTTTTAATTACATTTCATCTTTAAAACTTTTTTTCTTCTCTCTCTTTTTTTTTGCGTTATTACTATTATGAGTCAGTTTCTTCTTAGGAATCTAGCATTTGGAGTATCCATCAGAAGGTTTTATTCAAGCAAAACTTTGATTCAGTTGGAAAACGCGCAGGTGCATCGGTTTGGTGTAAAAGAACCTGCTTTCAAAAATCTCTCCTTAACTATCAAGGATAATGAACGCCTTGTCATTGTGGGCCCCGTGAGTGCCGGCAAAACAACTTTAGCTGAAGTAAGCAAAAGCAAATAACAAAGCGCAGGTATTCAATCAATCTTATAGACAATCGCCGGTCGACATTCTATTCAACCTTTGTCCGCTGGTAAATGGCCAATTATTGATCCATCTGTGTCACCTTATGCATCTGATCATGTTCACCTTGTCGATTTCAAAGAAAATGCATCATTTTCTTACAGTAACCATTACTACCAGGAAAGATTTAATTTCAGGTACACCAGAAAGAGGCGTTCCATTTATCTCATGTTCTTACCGCATTTTTCAAAGCGATCCCGACAATGACTTGACTTTGCATGATTATCTTGGAGAGTATGACCCAGAGAAAGTGAAAGAAGTAGCTAAGCAGCTAAATATTGAGCATTTATTACCCCTCTCTTTTGTCAAATTGTCAAATGGTCAAACTCGACGTGCACGTATTGCAAGAGCATTGCTCAAAAGTCCTTCCATGCTTGTTTTGGATGAACCCCTAAGTAATGTACTACTCTTGATTTTCCCGTTTGAACTCACGCATGTTAAATAGTGGGGTTGGATGTGGAACACCGCCAACATTTGCTCCAAGTATTAGGTAATCTGACTGAAAGGTCATCTGTTCCTGTCGTTTTGGTATTAAGACCTCAAGATGAATTCCCTTCTTGGGCCACTGAGGTCATTGAACTCAAAGACATGACTATCCATTGGCAAGGGAAACCAGAAGATTACCAAGAAAGAATAGAAGCCATGCAACAGCAAAAGCGTCAACGCATTCGTCCACCATTAGTGGATACAAGTCAAAACAAACCTATTGTTGAAATGAAAAATGTCAAGGTGACTTATAGTGGTAATCCCATCCTTCGTGATATTACCTGGACTGTTCGTCAGGGTGAACGTTGGGCTTTGTTGGGGCCTAATGGGTCGGGAAAGACAACGCTTTTGTCCTTCTTAACAGGCGATCATCCACAAGCTTATGCCAATGAGCTGTCTTTGTTTGGTCGTCGTCGTGGTACAGGCGAATCCATCTGGGAAATCAAGGAAAGAGTAGGATTGGTGAGTCCTGAAATTCATTTGTATTTCAACCAGCAGTTGACTGCTCTGGAAGCAGCTGGCACAGGCTTTTTTGATGTGGTTGTTCCCCGTCCAATAAACGAGACACAGACGGCAACAATCAAGCAATTGTTTCATGAGTTTGGAATAGAGACCATGTTGGATCGTAAGTTACGGGATATGTCTACCGGTGAACAGCGTATGGTTTTGCTTGTTCGTTCTTTGGTAGGTGCAACAACATGTCTTTTTTTTTTCTTATATGTCTAGGTAAAAATGCCTGACTTGATCATTTGGGATGAGCCTTTTCAATCTTTGGATAACAAAATGATTCAAAATGTCAATGAATGGCTAGAGAAGCATATGAGACCTGATCAAACACTAATCATGGTCACTCACCATGAAGACGAAATACCTCTTGCTGTTACAAAACGATTCAAGCTTGGTCCTGGTGGTGTCCAAGTCAATTAAGGTATACATACATTTATTATACATAGAGAGTCTAGAGAAGATTATATACAAATTATAATGATGGTTGAGATAGCTTGTAACGTTTATGCCGTTCTTTCAATTGTTCCAACACAATAAATGTCACGATTGTATGTGGGCCTAGTCTTACAAAAGCAGGCATCCAGCCACGGAAAAGAGACCCAACGCCTTCTGTCTTTATCATATGAACCATGATTCGAATTGGATGTTTTCCATCATGTATATGTGCACTCATGATACGTGTCTTAACAACATCTAAAGGGGAGCAGACAGTAGTTGCTACAAGGCCCTAACATAATGAGTTACGTAAAGACCAAAGTACGATCAACTTACTGCTAGTAAACTTGAAGCAAAATGAACCATAAGACCATCACGGTATGCAAGTGTATCAACAAAGAGTTGCTTAAACATGTCATAACTTGACATTTGAGAGACAGTGATTAAGATAGCTCTGTGTGTACTTGAGCCAATGCCTCTTAACAAGACACGAGGCCCTTCTTCACGACTGATTCTTATCATTCCATCAATAACATTCTTGTAGTTTCGTCTCTGATTAGGTGGCAATTGACCATCGTTTTGCATACGTACATTGACTACATCACTAGGGTTGCCAAATGCACCACCTAATGCCCCAGCCATGGTTGAACAAAAGATCAATTGACGTACTGTAGGCTCTAGAATACTGTATTAACATGTAGAAATCATGCTGATTTCTTACTTTGATCGCCAGCAACAGACCATTTAAATTGATCATACAAGCCAAAGCGTATAGTTGAATATGTACCCTGTCTCAACAGACTTGCAGAAAGCCCACTATACAAAGCTGTCAAACCTTCTGTTCTTGTGATAGTCCACATAGTCTTGAACATTCGAGTGGGACTCAACAGCTTAAATTCTGACCATACAGACGTGTATTCAACTTTAAGTGTTTGAAGCCTGACTTTGGTGAGATCAAAAGGGTGGGATACAAAGGTAGCTAAACAAGAAGCAGCACCTCCGAACCAGAAAGGTGACTGAATAGACGTTTTGTTTCTCATTGTCGGCGCTGTCACAGCTGTGTTATTATTATGTGTGGCCATGAACATGGTGATAACAAAACAACAAAAGGCGGAATTTTTACTTTTTTGATGTCAGGTATGTTGGGTGTCCCGGGGGGGGGGGGATTTAAATTGTTCAGTCACGTCGTTCCTGAAGTGATGGTTCATGGTTTTTTATCGCCTAATATATATAGTAGCTCACTACAAATGTATTGATTCCTTTCCACTGAATACCAGGTTGTGATCAAAATTAATTGTCTGACCAACTTTAGCATCTGAAATAGCAATACAAGAAGTCAATAATAATGACAAAATAAGAATAGCTATATTAATAAAAAAAAAGAAATAAAAAATGCAGGTGAACATTTGCTTCAACAGTAAAAAAAAAAAAAAAAGACGACAATTCATACAGATTTTGTTCTTTTTTCCAGACATACAAAGGTAGTATAAACCTTTTTCTGTACACACAAATGCTCTAAATGTGTACAATACATGTTCAATAGCATCCATGGTACTTTTGGAATTGATTTAGGCAAAAAAAAACAACTTGTAAAAAATGGTCAAAATGACCTTTTGAGCAAAGGGTATTACCCATGAAAAAGCTCGTTTGACAACTCTCAATCTTCTTTTTGACGCTTCAAGACAAAAAATAGAGCTATCGACAAGCATAAATACTCGAAACGTGCATCAGAGGCTCTAGTTTTTGGTAAATGTGTTTGCTAAACAGTTGTGCTATAGGTCTGATCCAACCGAAATAAGCCAAGGTCATCTTTAGGTATTTTTGAGGAAAAGAAAACGAGTTTACCAAGATGAAAAAGGCGACTTAATTTGAGTATTGCCTTCAAATCTCCATTCAAAGTTTATTGTACACTGTTATCAGTATAAAAGAGGCTCTTTAATAGACATTAATAAGTAAGTGCGTACTTAATTATGTATCATTCAATACACAAAACGCACTCTAGTAGGATTTGCTATAGTACATGGCACTCTTGAGACTAAAGTATAACTAATGATGGATGTCTTGTTCCGTATTTCAAACCCAATTTTCTTTTTCTAGTATGTATTCGCTGCTTTTGAATATCATTTCTTTTTTATTGACATTCACAAACCATAATCGCGTTTTGATCCAGTTGTTACAAAGACTAGACAACAGATTCACAAAAGCAAAACGTAATGGCATAGTACAATCAAAGCAACATCGCTGTAGTTCAATAAGTGAACTGTACTCTGATCAACTCGCACTAACAATAAAAGACAACAATAAAGCAACAGAGGTGAGTGGATAAAGCAGTTATACAAGTGGATTCAACCCATTACTTTTATTTAAGACTGTTTTTGCCAATAACTAAAGATGAATAGACAATGCGCAAGCACAAGATCTAGTCAACTACAAGCACTGACTGTAAAACAAGAAAAAGACAACTATTACTTACATTAAAGACACCAGACAAAACCTTCTTCAGTCCAAGAAAAGAAAAACAACATAAACGAAGAAATGCACCTACTTTTTCAACAGTTAAACCACAACACAACAAAAAAGAAAAGAAAAGTAGAGATGGGAAGGAGGGGGGACACGCTAGTAAAAAACAAAAAGGAATTTGGTATACACAGCACAAACATATTGTGGATTTGATTAGGATGATCAAGCCTAACCAAACCCTCTTCTTGCCTGCACAAGAGCTGATCAGACTCTCAAACAGACAAGGCTGAAGAAAGCAGACGGCATTGCGAAGATCTGTTGAGTCCTTCAATGGATACCTTGAAACGCTTGAAAGAACCAGAATCAAAGGGAGACAGTCTTGCACCAGTAACACACCATGATGACCAACCTTGGAGACGCCTTAGACACCACCATAAGTAGAGTATACCTAGGGATCTTGAGCTTGCTAACCATAACAGGGTAGAACCAGGGAGAGAGTCAGTCTTGGACCAGTAACAGACCTTGATGACCAGCCTTGCAAACACCTAAACAAAAGGACTTTAGTGTATTATACTTTTAATACCATTGGAAGATACTTACTAGATATCCACTGAGCCATGAGAGCCATTTTTGATTGACCTTGAGACTTGCTGAGTAACCTTGGAGACACCTGAGAGAAAGCCTTGTCGATAGAGAAACACCAGTTTCAGCCTAGAAAGTGGCACCATGCCTTCTTTTTTCCCTTTGTGTATACAAGTACCCCGAAGTACAAGTATTTGCAGTAGTTTGAGCAAGCTGACCAGACTTGAACAAATGCATCTCTTTTCTGAACAAGAGCTAATCACTCTCTTGAACAGAATATTAGGCAACGCTAAACCCAATCTTGAGACAAAAGATAGCTAGTCTTCTGTCTTTGTATGTATGAATGCTACTGCGCATTCTTTTTTTCCCTTTGTGTATACAAGTACCCCGAAGTACAAGTATTTGCAGTAGTTTGAACAAGCTGACCAGACTTGAACAAATAGATTTCTTTTTCTGAACAAGAGCTAATCACTCTCTTGAACAGAGTATCAGGCAACGCTAAACCCAATCTTGAGACAAAAGATGGCTAGTCTTCTGTCTTTGTATGCATGAATGCTACTATAGAAGGCGGACACTACGCATTCTTTTTTCCCTTTGTGTATACAAGTACCCCGGAGTACAAGTATCTATATATTGAGAATCAGTAAACCCAAAAACCTGATCTCTGCAGCCAATTAGTACGTACGTGTATAAACAATCGCTATTGTCCCCAGCTTTTGGTTACACAGGTCTTAGTACAACGTCATATCCAAACAGCGCCAAAAAAGCAAAACACTGAACAGATACAGCTACACGGCTGGAAGGTAGCACTCTTTTAGTTCCATAGGTTAGCTAGACAAGAGTTTGGTTACCCTGAGCAATATGGTCTTTATTTTGACAACAATGTAAAAATAAAAGACAAGGGTTTGAAAAAGAAAAAATTTTTTCTGGAAATAAAAATACCATATTCGAAGTCAGGTGGCTTAGCCAATCAATCTGTTGCCTTGGCTACTTTAAGAGATTGGCCACTTTAAGAGATGCATGAACAAATGGCCTTTGTGTTATTTTCTTATTAGATGCATTATAAAGTTGCTTGTTGTACACCAAATGATAGCAAGAAACTTAGGGTTATGCATGCATAAGTAAGCAGATTGAGCCTTCTAACAGGTATAAAGTTGCATATATGGATAGATAGAATCTATAAGAAAAATATAAAGGTGTTAAAAGTGATGAACAAATCTATCAAATTAAAAGCCTGACAAGTTCTATGAAAAAAGAAAAAAAAAAGAAAAAAAAAGACGTCTTTTGCTTTGATTCTATGTTTATTCCAAAGATTGGATGTACTTTGTTTTTCTCTTTTGTAGTAGTATTGTCATCATTAGTAGTAGATATATCGCGGTCTATAGTTTTTACTTACTTTACCCAAGCCCTTTGGAGAACGCTTATGCATATATATATATATATATATATATATGTTGATACTTGTTCTACTGATATCCTTTGACTCACTATTCGCATGTTAAATCACACAAAGCTAAGGCTTACTTTTAATGTGAATTGGTTGAAAAGTATAGTAATATCAATAATGTTTCATTAGGAAGTCTCAGTCCAGAGATCTCTGTCTATACAAACATACGCAAAAGTGGGTGAGCATTAATTTAGAAACGGAGAATCAAAGAGTGTTTATCAGCATAAAAGAAGATACATGGTCCATTACTGCCCATCTCTTTTTCTTTATCTGCATTTGCTCCTTTTTCCTCCCCCTCCCCCCACTTTTTCAATTGCTCTCATGGATTAGAGTTAACTTTAATTTTTTTTTCTTATAAAATAGCATGTTGAGAGTACAATAAAGAACGAATCTTGTAATAATCTACAGACAATGCACCTTCCACTAATAATTGGCCTGTGCCCGTCTATAGATATAAATGAGTCTCTGATTGTCTGAGATACAAACACATTACCTTTCGAACAGCTACTTGATCATTACAGACAAGAATACCCTCTCCTTTAAATTCAGCTTGAATACCTTCTGCTTGTAAGACTTTTCTGAATTCAGATAGACGAACATCACCCACAAACACAGAAGGTTCAAACTTGATATCTTCTTCTTCTGCAGAAGCAACATCAAGAGAAGGCGTTGTGGAGTCATCAGGGAAATGAATACGACCAACCACCCGTGCCAGTTCATAATCATCCAGCTATTGTCATTGATCAGTAACATGTCTTTTTTTTTTGTGGACTTGCCTTGGAGAACCGAAGTGAGCTGACCATGCTATCTGTTAGTTTGATGCGGTAGATATTGGTAGCAGCAGATACGTTCAAGACTTCGCTCACAGAAGGTGTAAAGATTTCCTTTGTAAAATGGTCTGTGCCTTGGAAAGCATTGGCAAGGTCTTCTGTAGATGCTTTTGAACCATGAACGATGATCTATTCAATGTACATGAGAAACTGGATTGTTAGTCTGTTCAATAAATACCAGTTTTCGAGGAGCAATTTGTGGTAAAATGGTCTTCATGGATCGACCATCTGAAAGACCTTCTAAATCTACATATCTTAATACACATTGCACTTGCAATTTTTCGTTTGTTGAGGTATATTTGGTAGGCGATTCATCTCTTCCTGGCAGTAATGGTTCATCAATATCGAGCATCATTTCCTAAATACATACAGAATAAGCTACCATAGTAATGTGTACTATAGAAGCTTACATCTTCTTTAGCAAAATTGGCTCCTTCATCTAGATTTTTTTTCTCTTGCTCTATTCTCTCAAAATCTGATGCCTTCATATAATGCTCCACTTGAATAGCTTCACCATAATCATCAATCTTTTTACGCTTCTCAAGATAGGGAAACATGCGATAACTCTGTGTCTGTTTAAAGAAACCTCCTGATTTACCAGCATCACGCACATAAAGGTCAAATTGCTTGGTCAGTAAATCTTCCATGTTATCATCCCCATCATCCAAGTCAGAAGAATCAGACTCATCATCTTCCATGATGGTCTTGCTTCGTGCAATCATGGCTGCTTGAGCTGCATCTCTTTCTGCTTTAGCTCGTTGGTTGGCTTCAAATGCCATCAATTCAGCCCCTTCAAGAGGCACTCGCTTATACACCGTCAGGTCCAACGTGGTATGGTATTCGATGGCTGGCTGAACAGGTGTCTTGTGGCGATGTGGAGTGACTTGGGTGGCACTTGTCTGTTGATTCCAATCATCATACAAGTGGCGTGCTAATGAACCAGGCCCTGATCTGTCAGTCAAGATCAGTGTGTTGTGTTGTATGCTTTGGATGCCTACAGGCAATGTCATCCATTGAATAAACAAGTCACGAGCAAAACCTGTTTCTAGACTATGATGGCTGGCAATGACCACTTTAGGTCCTGGGTGAAGATCAAGGTCTTGTATCTTGTGACACAGTCGAAGGTATTTGAACTCATAAGGATTCTCTCTTGTTTGTGAAAAGTGTTTGGTGAATTCTTCTCCCATCCATTCCAACATACTTTTGGCAAAATGAGCTGTATGATAACTTGTGTTGGACAGCATAATCAATGGATAATTGTATTGATGTTGTGTCCAGTATTGGTCGAGTAAATAAGAAAGTTCAAGCACACGGGCTGAAGAGTCTGTAGGTAAGAGTACAGAACCGCCTTGTTTTAAAGATTGAAGCATGGTATCTATACACAGACCGTAAGTATATAAATGGAGATCTAAATGGCTTACCAAACATAGCGGCATATCTGTCTTTTCTGGCTGGATGCACAACTTGTGAATTATAGGCATCTGTGATCAATAAGGAAGGACGTACAAGGGCATCCAATACAACACCACCTGAATGCAATACAGTTCCATCTAAATGATGTTCTTTTCTATGATTGAAATCAACTGCATAGACTATTTCCTCTGTATCTTGTTTGATTTTCCATATTGTACCACCAATCGTATGTGCTGCTGCATAAGCTGTAATGGTAATACCTTGACATTTGCCTAAATAGAAATAAGTCGTCGGCAAACAACAAGTTTAAGCTATACCAGTTAAAGAGAAGGGTTGTGAATATCGAAGGGGCGTAATTTTATCAAATGCATTATCGACATCTTCTAAACTAAACGCTTCAAACTCCATTTCATTGGTCTTGGATTGATACATATCATACATGCACATCTTGCCCATGTTGGCCACAGGAATCGTGGAATAGACAGGACAAGTCATGCCAAGATGACTACGGGCATAAGGATAAGCACCCAAATGAGATAGATCTGAATGGGATATCACAAGTGCGTCAATCTGCTTTGCTACTCTATAGAGTGAATGAGTCCATGAACGCGAATTGAAATGATTACTTTTTCAAATTGGCTAAATCATCGACATGAAACGTATCTGACCATCCACAGTCCAATAAGATCTTAACTTCATCAATTTCTAATAAATAACATAAAGGATCTTCATTTTTGGCACCTGAAATGGGTGTGAACTTGATATAACTTGTCATTACCAAAGACAAAAGACGAAAAATACAAAAAGAAAAAAAGCCGTGCCCTTTTTTTCAGAATGTGACCGTACTAGCGTGTATTTTTTTAAAGCCATACCCTGTGCATGAATTCTTTTTTTTTTATCTTTTTATCATGTCAGAAAACAAACATAAAGAAGAGGAAGAAGAAGAAGAAGAAGAACCCTATAATGCAAGAATAAAAAAAACTGGTTGCTTTGAAGAGAATGAAGCACTTCAATTATGCTTTTATGATACAAAAGATTGGCGTCAATGCCAAGAAGAAATGAAGGCTTTTCGAGATTGTTTTACTAGAAACGCAAATAATGCAGGCAGTAAAGAACTTGTTGCATCCAGAAAATAAAAAAAAAAAGTGTCATTTATTCACATTTTAGACTTGCTTCTCTAACCTGCGCATTATCTAACAAAGACAATGACTGGAGTTGTGTATAGAGATCATGCTGGATTTTGAATTTATAAGTTCGGGAAAGGACTTGGAAAGCCAAAACATGTTTCACTACAGAAGCAGTGATACGAAACTTGTTGTAATTGACTAAATGATGGTTTAGTCTTTCGCATAACTGGTTATCTCGAATATTATCATGATTGTCTGAGCAACTGGATTGAATAAAAGTAGGAAGTTCGGCCACAAATACCAAGTCAGATAAATATAAGCCTATCGTATTAACATGTCAGCATAGGGTGTCTATTCATAGCTTATACATTACCGAGAAAAGGAATACAGCCTTGTTTGTGATCCAATGTGGTTTGACTCTTGGTCAAGACACTTTCGACAGCAAAAGATTCAGCAATCTCTTCAACAGCTTCTGTCATGCAATCCCTTACGTTCTTCCAGTTTCGAAATGGCTTGGCCATTTCTTTCAGTTGGTTAAATAGCTCGATTTCGCAATGATTTACTTTTTGCCATGTCTTTTCTAACCGAGAAACAGCAGGTGATTGTAGACCTAACAAGATTTGCATCATAGTACTATAATTCCTGTGCTGATAGCATTTCAGTGCAATCCGAATAAATTTTTCAATCACTTTGATGCGAATATCTGATTGTTGAGAGCGTACAATTTCTGAAGCCACCCATTGACAAATCTATGATAAATAAATGCGTTCAATAACATGTCTTGTCATTCTATAGGTACTTGCCGTATTGAAATAAGCAATCATTTGATCTACTCCGTCTGATTCTTGACTTAGTGTGGCCATATCAATCACAAATGATTGTCGTTTAGAAGATCGTTTTCGCCATCTTAATTCAACCAATTCATCCCAAGTCACGTTTTGTAACATGACCTGTTCAATCAGACAAAACTGTTGAGCCATGATTTCAGATCGATACTGAAGTATAATGGATTTATAGCCTGTTGTCACAGTCGAACTCGGTTGTGAAGGTGTGAGATAGGCCAATAACCGAGTATGTTTACTATCGTCTTCCCAAGTCTTTCGAATCGAATGTCTCATTTTAGATGTCCATTTAGGCACAGGCACAGTGGATATACTGATAGCACTGTCTTTTCGGTGTGTTTCTGAGTAGTGTTTCCGTTGTCTCTTGAATACTGTCCTTAAGTTCTTGATGATACGTTCATCTCTGGGTGAGGCGAGAATCAGTGGGTGTGTCTGTAACTGAGTTAAGAAAGTCGACAGCATGAACCGAAGTGTCCTTGACCCGAGAAAATCAAATGTCCAGTAATGAGTCAACCAATGACGAATCACAACAAAAGTTCTTGATTCAAGGAGTTGATTTCGAGTACCAATATCAATTTACACTTACCTTATTCGTATTAATCGACGCTGATCTGTATCTTCCAACAAGGCCCACCGAAACCTTAAAATCAATAGTTTGCATAATTTAATAGGCGTCAGAAATTGCCTGAACACAAGAAAGAAATCCATCAAGAATTCATTGTCTACACAATGAGTAAAAGAAGTCGATGGCATGCTTTGATTACCTATCTCTCGCGTGAGTTTCTCGATCAATTTCTCGACAAGAGCAGAAGTCACTGTACGGTCTGATTTACCATAATGAATACAGCAATCATTATCGATGGATAATAAATCAAAGATATGAGGATCATTCTCAATGGGTGGAGATGGTTCTGTCTTGGATTGAAATAAGTTCATGACAGGTACATGCGTACTAAAACCTATATGAGGAATGTAATCAAAGAAGAGGAGAGCTTACTGTTCAGGTTGTTTTCTTGTCACAGTCACCCAGCCATAGATAGTTGCCATACGCATGTATTCTGTTGTGTTTAATTCACGTAAACTATGCCTTTTGATCAATGTCACTACGGGTGAACTTGTGTTTTGGTAGCATGAAAGACGGTTTTCTTTAAGCTTAATATCGTCCAATGATTTAGAGCGCCTCCTATATATCTCTTATTTAGCTTTTTTTTTTTTTTTTTACTTGGTGGGCTTACTTTTCAGGTTTCATCAATTAGAGAAAGAGAGAGAGAGGAAAGAGAGAGAGAGAGAGAGAGAGAGAGAGAGAGAGAGAAAGGGCATTGTTAATTGTTTGTTTATTGTGACGTTTATAAACAGGAGTTTTTGTTTAGATTCATTTCCCTTTTTATTCTTTTTTTTTTTTTTTATTATATCCTCCCTTTTTTTTTTTTACTAGATGACACTCGAGCCTTCCCCATTTCGGATAAGAAAGTCCATAAGAGAACTTGTGCATAAACCACGAATAAATAAGTCTCAAAAGCATTCTGTTGTCTTACCAGCACTTCCTCCTCATGACCCAAAGACGGAAGAATATGCCTATGACGTTCTTTATGAATGTCAAAGAGGGTATGTGTGTGTGTGTGTGTAACTCTATCATGATGGACTCATGTATCTATCTCTAGATCATTAGCAGTAGGCTATAGTTCAAAGACGTAAGTTCTAAGCATAACACTCATCCATGGCCTGATGAACATAACTTATAGTCTATTACAATTCGACCCTAATCCATGGTGTGATGCAGATATGAGGTAAGATTCAATGGCATTGTAGATGGCTCTATTGATCGCTTCTATTTAGATTTACACCCATGAATATCGAGAATTATCAATTACCAGATCCTACATGGGAATGGGTAAGATACACAGAAGACATAGACCTATAGACTTAGTTGTGTAGATTAGTAAGGATTGGATGATTGACATGACTGAAGATGTGGATGAAGCAGGATGGCAATATGCACTTAAATTTCATGGTGCAGTGTGGCATGGTAAATAGGGATTATCTGATAGACCAATGACTGATTTAGATAAAAAGGGAACTACAAGCATTTTCGATCCTTTGTGAGAAGAAGAAGATGGATCAGATTAAGACATCGATGGATATCATCCAATCCAACGGAAACCATAACAACTACTACCAGTACCATAACAACTACTACCAGTACCATAACAACTACTACCAGTACCATAACAACTACTACCAGTACCATAGCAACAAGTCATTTAAATATCATCAGTCGATTAAAAGCATGTCGACTTGATAGAGAAAGAATGGCTCTATTGAATGAAGTTATGCAATCCACATTACCTGATTTAGAAGACACTGTGCTAGAAAAGGTAGTCATACATACACTGTCATTATCTTACTTAATATTAGGCACCTGAGTATATGGACACATTTGATTATGAAGATACTAAATTCAAATTTATTTCCTCACTATTACAAAGAAAATATGGTGGTTCGACTCAACCTGAACTTACGCCACAGGAAAAAAAAGCATTACAATCACTACGATTTTATTGTGATCTCCAATCTATTTTTAAGCAGTTGTAAATAAATATTTTTTTTTCTTTTGTTCTATTATGACAAGACCTATTGTTATCAATTATGAAGGTTCAGATATGGACGTGTCTTCTGACGATGAACTTCAAGTAAGTGAACCGTATCTAAACAGAGAAAGACATACTCATGACTTTAGTTGCCTCATGAAAACATGGTTCAACAATTAAGACACCACATTCAACAACAAGAACGACATCAAACACCTATTCAACCCCATGTAGAAACGTTCTTACCACGAAAACCTATTGCGATTGATGACTCAGACACGGAATCTGTCGATTCATTCAAGACCGCACCAGACACGCTACCTGATGAACCCATAGAAGTAATGACTCATGACTTGGAACGCCAGTTAAGAGATCTAGAAGAACAACTACGCAAGAAACGCATAGAAGGAGACTTTCTTCAAAAGCAACTCCAGGACAAAAAAGCAGAGAGAGAAGCCCTTCGGATTAAGCGACTCGAGAAAAGTGTACGCAACTCAATTCGACTGAGAAAAAAGCAACCTCTCAAGAGTATCTTGGTCACTGACACAAAGAAGAAAAAGGGTAAAGAAAAAGATATGGGCCATAGTTTATTGGCACTTGCTCAGACTGAGAAGCCATTATCTCGTTCTTATCAAAAACAATATGCCAACTTTGACCCTCAAAATTTAACAAGTGATGTCTTGATCAAGGATGAAATCAAACGACGCGAACGTATTAAAAAAGACGAACAATCATCTGAACAAAATCCAACAGAACAAAATAAAGAACTTACTGAACACAAGCCAGTGAAGCAAGAAGAAAAAAACCATAAAGAAAAATCGACCAAGAAACAAAAAGTCATGCCAGCTATCAAACAGAGTGAAGTTAGAAAGAAAATCTTGGAATCATTTCAATTAAGCAAAATCACACCAAGACAAATGAAAATTCAATTGTGTGATTTATGGGAATATGCAAAAAATCATAAGCTATCATTGTTCCAGGAAGTCAATGCACGAGAATTGCGCAAAAAGCTTATACGTCGCCTGGACCAAGATGAGAACATGCCTGCCATCGTTCAACTCAAAAAGGGACGCAAGTATACTCCCACTAAACATTTGCTCTTAGGCCCTGAATATTATGGTCATCCAGATATGTTGGACTACGACACATTTGATTTAACACAATACGATATTTACCGTGTGATTGAGGACTTTGCTTACTTGTCACCCAAATCCAAGCAAAGCACAAAATCTCTTGAAGAAGAAGAACCCAAAGAGAGCACAACTCAAGGTAAGCCTCAGTTACTTTCCCTTTTTGATACCCAAATGTGACTTTCTAAACAGATAACAAGCGAGCGAGGCCAGAAGAAACACAAGGTAAAAATGTACAGACTAAATCAAATACTTACCGATATATATAGACCTCAAGAAGCCTAAATTGATTGCAACACCACCACCTCCAAAAAAGCAGAAAAAGAAACAAAAAACAAAAGGATCGTCTTTTGCCCCATTGTATGCACCTGCACCACCTATACACCAACCCTTTGTTCCGCCCTTTATATTACCCATGGATGGCTCATTTAATCAAGGTTTCTTGCCCCAATCAACCGAGAGACCCTATGTACCAGCCGTGCTTCCTAATCGATTACCTTTACGATCTCAAACTATTTCACCTGCTATTATTTCTCAACAAGTGCCTCCTCAGCAAGTGCCTTCTCAACAGGTGCCTCCTCAACAGGTGCCTCCCCAACGGGTGCCTCCTCAGCAAATATCTTCACCTTTTCCAATGGCAGAGTCATCAAACAAGAAACAAGAACCCAAAAAGCATGAATCTAAGCATGACATGAAAAAGAAATATGAACCCAGGTATTATATGAAAAAGAAACAAATATCACCTGAGCGTATGATTCAAATCATTGATTCTGTTGAAGAACAAGACCCTGTGAACAAATCAAACAGGCAAACATCTGTAAACCATTCGAATGACCAAACACCTGCAAAAGAATCTACTTCTAAACCATCATTTACACCCTATCAATCTGTTGTAAGTGCCTTGGGCGTCTCTAGCATCGTACGTGAATTAGCACAGTCCAAGGAGAATCTATTGAAAGAGGCAACGAAACCCATACCCAATCATGTTGATACACAACCAGCACCTTCTCAGCCAGCTAAGCGAACTGAATTATGCAATGCTGAAAGTGCAGGTGGTGTTTGTCGTGTTCGTAACTGTCCTTTTGTTCATTTTAGTGACTTTCAATCATAATAAAAATAGATAGCATGAATTCTATAATTATGAAAATGACCATTTCAGAATTGTCAACATAATGCGACATTTCTTAAAAGGGTTATTATTATTGGCCCATCTCATCTATAAAAAAATACAGGCTATAATTTGATGTGATTTTTGTACCACAACCTTTCTTTTCCTCTATCTTTTTTCCACCATGGGTAACCTTATATTGACAGCACCTTGTTTGTTCACTCACAATGGATTGTATAGTTGTAGATACATTTGAATACCTTGAAAAAACCTTGAAGGAACGTATTATGTTTCTAGACGGCGCTATGGGTACCATGGTTCAGCGCTTAAAACTTCAAGAATCCGACTTTCGAGGTAGAGAACAGAAAAAAAACGAAAGAGATTAATTGTGTGTTAGGTACGGAATTTCTGAATTGGTCTAAAGATCTCAGAGGCAATAATGATTTATTGACCTTAACCAAACCCGACGCAATTTATACCATTCATCGCCAATACCTTGAAGCAGGAGCAGATATGATTGAGACCAACACATTTAGTTCAACCTCAATTGCTCAATTGGATTATGCCTTAGAGAATTATGCATATAGACTCAACAAAGAAGGAGCTGTATTGGCCAAACGAGCTTGTGAAGATGTAAATAATACAAGTACCTATAGACACTAATGATTTAGGTTGCAAAAGAGACGGGTGTGCCTCGTTTTGTATGTGGCGCCATTGGCCCAACCAACCGTACATGTTCTATTTCGCCCTCAGTTGAAAATCCAGCTTATCGAAATGTCACATTTGATGAACTAGTCATTGCCTATGCAGAACAAGTGCGTGGATTATTAGATGGTGGTGCTGATATCTTATTAGTGGAAACAATTTTCGATACATTAAATGCAAAAGCTGCTTTGTTTGCTATTGACCTTGTGTTTGAAGAAGACCAGTAAGTGAATTAAGGCTACATATCTATGCTCATACAACACCATATGTTAATAGAAGACCCAAAGTGCCTTTGTTTATTTCAGGTACGATTGTAGATCAAAGTGGTCGTACATTATCAGGTCAGACAGGTGAAGCATTTGTAACCTCATTGAACCATGCTAAACCCGTTGCTTTTGGCTTGAATTGTGCTTTGGGTGCTGAACAAATGAAGCCATTTGTTCAAAACATCAGTCGATTTACAGATGCTCATATTATCTGCTACCCTAATGCTGTAATAATGTCTAGAGTGCCTATTGTACATAGCTCATATCTATTCTATAGGGTTTACCTAATGCCATGGGTGAGTATGACGAAAGCCCTGAAGCGATGGCCAAGAATGTGGAGCCATTTGCCAAAGAAGGCCTTGTTACCATTGTTGGTGGTTGTTGTGGTACAACACCTGAGCACATTAAGGTAATATTTACTATCTTTAAGCCAACCTCATCTCATGTTTGTTATTAGGCTGTTGCTGAAGCTTGTAGTAAATACAGTCCTCGTGTCAAGCCTCCTTCTAAATCCAATGTAATGCTGCTCTCTGGTCTTGAAGTCTTGCGAGTGGATGAAACCACAGGCTTCGTCAATGTCGGTGAACGTTGTAACGTAGCTGGCTCTCGCAAGTTCTGTCGTCATATCCTTAAAAACGAATATGAAGAAGCACTGGCCATTGCCCGCGCTCAAGTAGAGAACGGTGCTCAAGTGGTGGACGTCAATTTTGATGAAGGTCTCTTGGACGGTAAAGCAGCCATGACCAAGTTTTTGAACATGTTGGCTTCTGATCCTGATTGTGCTCGTGTGCCTTTGATGGTCGATTCTTCCAATTTTGCTGTGATTGAAGCAGGTCTTCGATGTGCTCAAGGCAAATGTATTGTCAACTCCATTTCTTTAAAGGAAGGTGAAGAAGAATTTATCAAGAAAGCCAAGATTATCAAACGATTTGGTGCTGCTGTAGTTGTGATGGCTGTAAAGTATTTCGTACCATGTATTGTCATATTAATCCCTATGGATAGTTTGATGAAGTAGGTCAAGCTGCTGAAGCAGACCGAAAGATTGAGATCTGTACTCGTTCCTATCGTATTCTAGTGGACAAGGTTGGGTAAATACGAAAGACATACGAAAGAAAGTGTACAGCTCATAATTTAATCAGATTCAATCCTTATGATATTATCTTTGATCCTAATATCCTCACCATTGCTACCGGCATGGGTAACGTCTAGCAAAGTATTTCATTGAACATGAACTGATGTTTATTGTTTAGAGGAACATAACAATTATGCTGTTGAGTTTATTGAAGCCTGTCGAGCTATCAAGGCTACACTTCCTGGTGCAAAGATCAGTGGTGGTGTTTCCAACTTATCTTTTGCTTTTCGTGGTATGGACAAAGTACGTGAAGCTATGCATTCTGTCTTTTTATACCATACCGTGAAATCGGGTATGGATATGGGTATCGTGAACGCTGGTTTCTTGACAGTCTACGATGATATTCCCAAAGATCTTTTGAGACTTTGTGAAGATGCTGTCTGGAACCGTGATTCTGAAGTCACTGAAAAACTTCTGGATTATGCTAAAGCACATTCAAAAGATGCTAAAAAAGACGAAGATTTAGAAGAATGGAGAAATTGGAGTGTGACCGATCGTATTTCTCATGCTTTAGTGAAAGGCATCATGAAATATATTGTGGAAGATACAGAAGAGGCCCGTCTTGACAAGCAAAAGTATCCCCGTTCTCTCAATGTGATTGAAGGTCCCTTGATGGCTGGTATGAATATTGTAGGTGACTTGTTTGGTAAAGGAAAGATGTTTTTACCTCAAGTCATTCGTTCTGCTCGGTAAGAGGATTGATAGAAAACCCCATTTTTAATCTGACACACACATGGATCATAGTGTAATGAAAAAAGCGGTTGCTCACTTGGTGGAGTACATTAAACTTGAAAAAGAGCAAGACATGGCCTTGTCTGGAGAAACAGAAATCAAGGGTAATGGTACTATTGTCATGGCTACTGTCAAGGGAGACGTACACGACATTGGCAAAAACATTTGTGGTGTTGTTCTCGGTTGTAATAACTACAAAGTCATTGACTTGGGTGTGATGGTGCCCTGTGATAAGATTATCAGGACAGCTATTGAAGAAAAGGCAGACGTGATTGGTCTTTCAGGCCTTATTACACCCTCTTTAGAAGAAATGGTGATTGTAGCTAAAGAATGCGAGAAAGCAGGTCTCAAGATTCCTATTTTGATTGGTGGTGCTACGACTAGTAAAATGCACACGGCTGTCAAAATTGCTCCTCAATATTCTGCACCTGCAATTTATGTTTTGGATGCTTCCCGAAGCGTCCCTGTAGTTGCCAGTCTTTTAGATGAAAACATGCGCGAAGAATTTGCTGAAGATATTCGTGATGATTATGATGAAATGCGTGAGGAATACTATGAAGGTTTAGAAGAACGTCGTCTGTTGACCATCGAAGCTGCTCGAGAAAAGAAAATGGAAATTGACTGGATCCAACATCCTCCCGCTATCAAACCCCAATTCCTGGGCACGAAAGTCTACGATGACTATCCCTTAGAGAAGTTAGTCGACCATATTGATTGGAATCCTTTCTTCCAGGTCTTTCAGTTGCGTGGTCGCTATCCTAACCGAGGCTTCCCCAAGATTTGTGATGATGAAAACGTAGGAAAAGAAGCCAAGCGACTCTATCAAGACGCACAAGACATGCTCAAGATGATCATTGACAAAAAACGCTTGACGGCTCGAGGCCTTGTTGGCTTTTATCCTGCTCATGCTGTAGGTGATGACATTGAGATCTATACCGACGAAAGCTGTGAACAAGTAGCCGCTACTTTCTACGGTCTTCGTCAACAAGCTGAAAAAGATACAGAAGAACCTTATTATTGTCTCTCTGATTTTGTGTCTCCCAAAGCCTCTCACATATCAGACTATGTTGGTATGTTTGCTGTCAGCACTGGTTTTGGCTGTGAAAAGTTGGTAGAACAATATGAAGCAGACGGTGATGATTATAACAGTATCATGGCCAAAGCCATTGCAGATCGTTTGGCTGAAGCCTTTGCAGAAGCATTGCATGAACAAGTCCGTAAAGAAGACTGGGGATATGCTTCTGAAGAGCACTTGTCTGCTGCTGATCTTTTTGCTGTTCGATACCAGGGTATTCGTCCTGCTCCTGGTTATCCTTCTCAACCTGACCATACAGAAAAGAAAACAATGTGGCAATTGGGAGATATTGCTGAAAAGACAGGCATTACTTTGACCGAATCCCTCGCGATGGACCCACCTGCCAGTGTTAGTGGCTTGTTTTTTGGTCATGAGCAGAGTAAGTATTTTGCAGTTGGCAAGATAGAAAAGGATCAAATTCAAGACTATGCTGCTCGTAAGGACATGGATGTCGAAACTGTTGAGAAATGGTTAGGCACTATTCTTGCCTATGATCACTAATATATGTACAATCTATTTATTAAAATAAAAAAGACTACCAAGAATTAGCTTGTTCGATTTCTTCCAATTTCTTTGCATGCTTGTTGACAACTTGAATGATGTTGTTGATCTTTAACTTGTCAGCATCAAAAGCAAGTTTTTGACCATCACCTAATCAGGTAAGTTATTCTGTATAGTTAAATAAACAACTTACGATAGACCACTTGAATGTGAGAGGTTGCTTTGGGATCATTCAGGATATCAGTAGATATCTTGATGCTTGGGTTTACTTTACGTGCAGCATTTGTGTTGATATGATTCAAGAATAATCTAATATTTTGCCAGGGTAAGTTATTGCACTCATATTGACAAAATTACCTTGAAGATTTAGAAGCAATGTTAAAGGGTGCCAATGCAACCTTGACTTCAGTGATTTGTTTCATAAACATGGTAGAATAGTAGTCAATTTGGTAAAAGATTTTTTTTGTTCTTTCAGGCCCTTGAATTTAAGAAAATCGGAATTTGAATAATTTTGTCAGCGAGATTTACTCATCTTTCTCTCTCTCTCTCTCTAAACTAAGCAATGCGGATTCTTTACTGAATAGTGTAATAAAAGAATAGTTTCATTGCTGTTTGAATCTAATTGACCAAGTCATTTTGTTTAGGAGTATTTCTGGTGTTGCTAGAATCATTTCCATTAAGAGAATCAATTAAATCTCAATGAAAAGGAGTATAAATATCTCATTTACCGACCTTAAATGAATGACAAGCAGTCATAGAATTTATGAAAGTGTAAAGGAGTTTAGGCCATATTTACAGCATGAACAAAGATTTAAGCGGAGCATTAACTCACAAGTAACTCTGGCAATAAAACAATTTTTTTGAAAAAATAACTTTTTTTTCCCTTAGACACTAAAAAAAAAGGCAGAGAGTAAGGAAGAAACTCGAACTACGCACCTATATAAAAAGAGAAAAAATAAACGCTTCTTAAGCGAAGACTGACCCATACTATATTTGAATACCAGACTATCATGGGCTCTAAACCAAGCAGTACAGCAGCAGTTCAAGCTAACGCAACCAAACGTAAACGCTCTAATACCCAGGCTTCTCATCATAGCCGCCTTCACTTGGACACTCCAAAAACAGTTGTTCTTCAGCAAAAAGAACAAATAAAAGTTATTCCAATACCTGCCCAAGTTTTCATGTAAGTGCAAATAGAATCAAAAATCAAAAAGAAATTTCATCTCATTTTATATGATAGACCCAAGGTAATCCTATTGAATAAACACATGTATGACTGAAAACCTACCTTAGTTCGATCAACAGACATGTGCTCAACTATTTCAGCATTATGCTGACCCTGATTCTTCAGACATGATTACACCTGAAGGTACAAAGCAATTTTTTGAGGATTTAGGTGTCCCTATAGAAAATGTATGTATGTGTTAGTCTTTTTTTTTTTTACTTGCTGACATAATATATAGGTCTTGCTTTTCGCTATAGCATGGAGAATGCAGATTTCAACCATGGGTATGTAGAAAAGATAATACTAGAATGACACCGAATTAAGTATGTATGGACAGGGTATATTACAAAGGATGAATGGATGTCTGGCATGAAATCACTAGAGTATGTCAAAATAACAGAAACAGCGCAGCTCATCTCTTTTGATAGTTCTGATTCACTTGAAAAACTGCAACAAAAAAGGCCTGAATTTGAAAGAGTATTTGAGGATTCAGACCAGTTTAAAGAAATGTATAGGTACACTTTTGGTTATGCCAAAAACAACGATCAAAAGTGCATAGAAGTTGAGGTAAAGAACAGTCAACAGCATACTTATATGACTGACTGCTATTAGACTGCATCTGTCTTATGGACAATGCTACTCAGTGATAGATATCCCATTGTACATGAATTTATAGCGTTCTTACAGGACAAAGCACCAGTTAAAGTGATAAACAGAGATCAATGGAATAGCTTTCTAGAATTTGTATCGACTGATTTATCCGACTATGATGAATCATTAGCATGTATGTTATACCTTGGCAAAAAGAAAAAAAAACTAAGTTAAAATAGGGCCAGTATTATTTGATGAGTTTGTAGAATGGAGAACAATGACTAAATAAAGCTGAGGTTTTCAAGTGACACAAAGTATGTCTATTCAGGGAATTTACTTTCAACTAAACCTCATGTTATTCACTGGTAATACAGTCTTCGAGATCTAAAAGATAGAACTTTAAGAAAAAAAACGTTGGTGTTTATTTATAGAGAAATGAAAGATGCAAATAATACATGGTGTGTTTAGGAATGGTGGGCTTCTTTGTTTTCAAGTGTTAACTTATTAAATGCTTCAATATCACCTTCACTTAACAATTCTTGTTCTCTAGTCTGCACTTGGTTCTTTTTACGAAGAGCAGGGAACAGGAATTCTTCTTCTTCTTCATCGTCATTAAACATAGAATTGACTTCCATTCTCATACGAGGTGAAGCAGGAGCAGATAAAGGCTTAGGGATCTTGACAACATTGCTCTGTAAGAGTTCTTCTTCATCATCGTCATCAACAAAACTATCAGGATAAGCACGACGAAGAGCAAGTTGACGTGCCTTGATATATTCAAGACCCATACGCTTCCAGTCTAGAAGATCAGATAAACGCTCTGTACGGTTACGTTGGTTAATACGTTGTCGGCGTGTCTTTTGAACAAATTGGTACATTTGATCACACAATTGCTGAAGAGAATCTTCCACAGACTTCATACGACGATCTGTAATGTAAATACCATAGTCTTCACAGTTTTCAATATTTTCTTCCATAAAACAACCAAAGCCAGATAAATTAGTAGTGACAGAAGGAACACCCATCACAGTACATTCAGCAGGTGTATAGCCCCAAGGTTCATAGTATGAAGGGAAGACACCCAAGTGACAACCACGCACAAATTCTTCATAGTCCATACCAATCAATGGGTTATTGGCATTCAAGAATTCAGGATGGAATACAACCTTGACACGATCATCTGAGTTATTGAACATACCAAGTCTTCTTAACTGATTCAAGACAGGATCCTTGTGGTCATCTACAATGTTGTGTGTGACAATGGGTGGTAAAGAAGTACGCTTGAGCGCAAAGACACGACGCTTCAATAACACTTTGTCGGCGTCTGAGAGGAAATTGGCAGGGTTGATGTCTTCAATGCGAAGAGCGTTTTCATAGATGGCTTTACCGACACGATCTTGAATTTCACTTACTGTTGTACGCAATTGACGAGTCACAGCTTGACCCTTCAAAGCCTCTACGTTAAATGAATGTGTAGCTGTAGGCATAATAGCAAAGGCAACGACAGTCATTTTGGAACCAGAAGATTTGAGACGAGCATTTAAACCTTTAACAAATTAACTACACGGTTCAATGGTGCACCTGTATAATAATACTTACGAGAAAGAGATTCTATAAACATATCAACACCCTTATTGCGATATTCGTAACGGCCTGCGGTAAATATGTAGATGGTGTTATCAAGATCGAAATCATAATGGCCATAAAAGTGACCACGTACGAAATCATGGATTTTTTCTTTAGCTACAGCATGAAGGTTTTGGAATTCATGCATGGCCGAAAACTTGACAACGTTCAGACCATTAGGCAAGACACCATCTTGTCTCTCATTAGCATTTACTATATAACAATTCTCCTACACTTACCAGGTTTACGCTTCAACAAATGCTCGGATTCATAAGCCGTGATATGGGAAACAGTCGTGAAGACATCAGCACAATGAGCAGCGCCACGCTCAATACAATAACGGTGATAAATACCACGCTTGCCAGCTTCTTCATCAACGTCAAACTTGGAGAGATTGTTATAAAAGTCAACAGAGCCAGCACATAAGTAACGACCCAACAAAGTGGCATGTGTAGTGAAAATGGTACAAACGTCAAGATGACGCTTCTTGATGAGGGGAATGGCTACACCAGCTAGCCATTCGTGGAAGTGACATATAATGGCGGGGTCTCCAGATTTGTTGTACTACAAGCACAAGGCAATTAAATTCTCTGTCCCAGCTTTTTCCAGCTGCATTTCTTACCTTGGGTGCAAATTCACCAACAAACCAAGTAACTAAATAACCAAAAAGAATAGCATCGTTTGTCTCAGTATCGTTAGGAGGAGAAGGAATGCCAGCAACACGCCAAAGATCACCCTTCCATTCATCCAACTTATGAGCAACACTGCCCGTATCAAACAAGAGCACATAAGGAGATCCTTCAACCAGCCAGCGACCATAAAGATATTTTACGCCCTGTTGAGTCATAGTATCAAGTGCTTGCTTGATCTTTTCGTTAGCGGGTTCACATGCTTCAACTTCCATAGGAGCAGACTTATAAGATAAAGGGCCAATTAACGTATAACGATCACCAAATTCGCGCATGGTTACAGGCACTTTGGTCTTGATCACAGTGTAGATACCACCCACTACAAGTGTGTCAGTATGGGCGCACGCATAAAGACGACTTACCTTTATTAGCGACTTCCCAAGCAATTTCGAAAAGTAGAGGATTATATACATCTCTTTGGATAGGTGTAGTCATATTGAGTGGAAGAAGAGAAGAAGGTTTAGATGCAGGAAAGAAAGAGAGAAAGAAAAAGAAAACAAAAACAAAAACAAAAACAATGCAACACGCATTTTATTCATGAAAAAACTGTGTTGTATACACAAGTTCATTGGTTACCTTGATACGATGGGAAGTTTGCTGGTAAAGTTTGTGTGCACTGTCTTTTGAATCAATTTTTGAACCGGCGATTGTAACAAGAGCAAGTATAGAGAAGCTGGGAGATCCTCCTTTGAGGTCAGCTAAAATCATTGGCGACTTGAGTTTTCTCAAGAGTAGCAATCATGCAGATTTATTATATATGTCATAGACCTATATTTTGTGTTATTGAAGGCCTTTCATGCACAAGAATTTTCATTTCGAATGATTCTTGCTGATTTGTCTACATTGTTGATATACACACTTTGTCTAATATCCTTGTAGAAAAAAACAGGTAAATATCAAGTAAGAAATACCCCAAGAGAATTTGAAACAACAAGCAAATTGACTGCATTGAATAAAGTTTGTTTTACTACATAATTATAGCATCGCAGATTAGTCTGATTTGATATAGACGCGTTTTATTCTTGATCTGATTGGTATTCCGCAATGATAAGCTCTTATGTAAGACACTCCCACACCTGCTTGGTGAAAATATTTCCTTATTGTGCTGGTTACATATAAAAGTCTAATTTTTTTCCCTTCTATACTTTTCTACTAAAAACCTTTTGTGTTTGTAGTACCAAGAAACAAACTGTACGCTTTTATTTTAAATAAGAATGATATGAATTGATATATGTGTTTTGATTGAAAATATATACGTGTATTAATAAGTGTAAACTACAGTTCTTAGGCCAAGAATCTACCAACAATATGAAGGCCAAACACAGATGCAATGAAAGTCAATGAAAGGACCAAAACAACAACAGGATCACTATAAAAAATCATATTATAAGCAAACCATTTGCTATATATATGTATGCACACTCTTTTAATACTTACACACGAAGACCTGGGGAGTCGTCAGAGTAGATACGCATCATACTAGAAGTACTTCCACCGGGAATACCACCACGAGCAGCATTGTTAGTGTTGCTACGAGAGGTGACACGTTTTCTATAGATTATAGTCAATACCTTATTTCAAAATCCATGTCTTTTTTTTTTAGTTGAATCACTACATGATTGCCTTAAAAGAAGGGGCAGGCAACAAGTCCAAAAGAAAAAAGAATGTTGTTTCTTACCTAATAGTACCCTTGGGTGTAGAGGAATCGGCTTGCTATTATAATATAATGATAAACATTAGTAAACACGCCAGACTGGCACAATAGATAAAGCCTTACCATTTTGTGATGAAGTAAAAGGCGATGAAAAGAAGAAAGAATTCCTTAAAAAACCGCAATGAGGATAAATAAAGTTGCACAGACTGTTGTGGTCCATTGATTGGTGCAAATAATTCAATAGAGTTCGCTTTCAAGATGGCTTTTGTGACGTAGAAAAAAAAAAGAGCATGCCCAATAACATCTGTTTGTATTCTTTTTACACTTTTAAGTCTTAAAGAAAGATCAACTTGTATATTGTCTTCAAATATTGTGTTTTGTGAAAATAAATGGAATGTATAATGATAATATCAAATTTACTTTGGTACTATTTAATATGCACAAGCAATGTTTGTAAAAGAGATATTTTGCAGCTTTATCATTGCAATTATCATGAGCAAAATCTAATTGTTTGTTCATTCAATTTGGATTGTTTGCTTAAAAGTATAATTTACACAACAGAAGTGAAGTGACTTTAGCATATGAGCATTGATCTGTAGTACGGTATATCGTGGATCATTCCATCTTTTTTGTCTTGCCGCGCTATTAGTAAACATATCAGACGTTTTTCTTTCGAATACGGCTTTGCTTTTTTTTTTCCTTTGAGAAAATAAGTCATCATTTTGTCATCATTATCATTGATGGTAATTTCTAGACAGACACTATCAACTTTAGAATAAATGTCAAGCAGATGTGCAATATCAATCGAAACTTTTTCTAATTTTTCATAATGTAAATTGAATATGTAGCTCTCTTGAGCAACTCGATATCCTTGAAGTGTGCAGTCTTCGAATTCAAGCCTTTTCATATGCGGAAGCTAAGGAGATAGGATCTCCAGAATTTGAGGCACTATACCCTTTAAATCGCTTAATAAATACATCCATAGCTTGAGAGTCTGCTCTCTTGATTAGAATATTGAATGCAAAAGGCCTGTCAAACGAGGTTGTCAAATCTTCAGAAAAATAAAGGGTGTGCAAACCAACAAGATGGCTATAGATATATCTACAAAGCTCTTCTGATAAAGTATGCATGTCTATAATGAGACACTTAACTGAGGAATGTATGTTAGTATTTTCATCTCTAAAAGGAATCAATTGACGACAAGTACAAGGAGATGCGATCTATAGCGTAAAGTAAGATTCTTGAGTCGAGGGAATTCAGACAAGAGGCCACATAGATCCTTTGTTTGTTCTTGATTTTTTATATTTCTTGTGCTTTTATTTGACCACAAAAAAAAGTACTTTTTCCACTGCCAAACTGCAACTTTGATTCGCTGATAAAAAGAGAAAAGATGCTACAATATATAGCATGATAGTTCCACTAGATATACCCATAATGCGAAGAAAATGAAAAGCGACTTGGTGATATTGAACAATTAGTGGTTATGAATGCAATTAAAATGTACTCAAAATATATTCAAAATCAAAAAGTGCGCCAACAGTACTTTTAGATAGCCATTGTGCTCTTGATACGCGGTAAACTGCTCATGAAGCAAGAAATATGCAGAAATGCACATAATTTACTCCATCAAAAACCGAAAATAATCCAATTTGGTAGTGGAAATCATTTATTTGCTCTAGAGATAAGGGACTTTCTTTGACTTATTATCATATTGATATATGCCAGCAAGTTATTTTTTTTTGGGGGTTTATGCAAAATGATGCCAAAGACTCTTTATGTTGAAAAATTTTAACAGCAAGATATTGAGTTGCATCTGGACAAAAAAACGAAATATGGTTTAGAAATACATCAATATAAAGCTTGATTAAATTGATGTCTCAAGTAGAGTAGCCTATTGTAGTGCGCAGTACATAAACATTTAAAGCAAACATATTGTTTTCAAAAAGTGCTTGTGATCCAACACGCAAAATATAATGCAACGTTTCTGTATATATCGTGTAAACTTTTCGTGTAGTTTTTCCAGATTGAGCACTTGAAGTATGTTTATTGATGCAGGAGCAAAATATTTATTATAGTAAGGATCGCTTGTACTACCTAAGCTATGAATCTCAATCAAATATTTATCGAGCAGGACTAAAATGCAGTTCATAAAACTCACCAGATCAACAGCTCATTGTATCATTGTATCTTAATAAGATACTCTACTTGAATAAACAAAGGCTTCAACAGCGAGAACGACGACAATGCATGCATGCAAATCTTTGTGTTTTTCTTGGACATATAAAGGTAGCATAAAGCCTGTTTATGCACGTATAAATACTCTAGATACCTACAAATGATGTTTACTAACTTCCATGGTATCTTTCGAGTTGATTTGGACAAAAAAAAAAGCGACCTGTAAAAGATAGCCAAAATAGCCTTTTGATCAAAGGGTACTAGCCATAAAAATCATGGAGCTGACAAGTCCTCAAGCTTTTTTTTACGCTACAGAACGAAAAATTGGGCTATTGGCAAGATTAAGTACTCAAAATGAGCGCCAGAGACTATATTTTTTACTGAACGTGTTTACTTAACAGTTGTACTATAAAAATACTATAATATGAGCAAAAAATCTCTAGAACATTTCTGCTTATTTACTCAATACTCTACTAACAAACACCTTGCGTTTTCTGTATCAACAGAGCTAAAACACACAAATCTACAGCTTTTGTCACTGCACCAAAGCCTAATAATTGCGTCTTTATGCAGTTCTAAGAAAAAACCCCATTTCGGATGCGGCAGGAAGAATTGGAATTGATCTGTTTCAATCTTCGCATATAGCCATTCCACACATCTTTTGTCCATTTACTCCATATTTACATTACAAAATGCCTATATCTCTATTTTTCTATGTTCTTTTATACTCTAAATAGCATAAATTACTTTAGAGAGACCCATTGCTAACAAGTTTTGTAGGTCATCTAGAGCAAAAAGGCTCAAATTACAGCTTAAACAGGCCAGTCTTTGATGCATCATTACTCGACAACCAGACTACTAAAACGGCCTCTTTTTTCATTTAAAACGTTTTTTGAGTCCATAAATTGAATGGTATCATTAGTTTGGTAGTTGAGTGTTTTTTTTTTATTTTTTTTTATTTTTTTTTATTTTTTTTATTTTTTTTATTTTATTTTTTCATCTTTTTATTTAATGTAATTCTTCTAAAATTAGCGGCACTTCAGCATAAGCAGTGGAAATTTTCTTCGATTGATTGCAGAAATGGAAATTTTTGGCTAAACCTTTACTCAAATATGGAAGAAAAATACAATTGCGTATGCTGTGGTGAGAGTGTATTTTTTTTAAAGCTAAAAATAATTGTTTTCCAGAAATGTTTTTCTGTTGGCACAAATATTTTTTTTTTGTAGTTGGATTTTATTTACAATATTATTGATTAGTCACACATAGCAGAGAGGTGGGACGTCGAAAAACAGGAGTAAAGAAAGACGAAGTAAAGATCATACAATGATCAGGGCTATTTTAGCAAGGAGTGATTTTTTGTAGCTAAGGCTACCTGGTAAATTGTATCTGAAATGATACAAGAATGTTCAAAAGCAACCTGGTTAAGAATCAGGTTCCAATAGGATTTCCAGATATTCCATTGAGCTATCGCAACGATGGATACAAGTTTGGAGCGGTTTGTAATGGCAGGAGGAAAGGCTTGAAGAGTGAGGACCTTGTGGAGGGAGGACGGAGTAAAGTATACCAGAGGGTAGTAGCAGTTTAGTATTTCCAACCAAACACTCCACTTGGTAGAGCAGTGGGTTATGAAATAATCATACGATTCCGGTTGTGATTTGCACAGCCGACAGACAGGAGTAGAGACAGTATCAATCTTGAAAAGTTCGGACGCAGTGGGCAGTTTCTTGTGAAGCACACGATACCACAGTGTTCTAGCCTGAGGGAGCATTGGAGTCCTCCAAAACAGAGAGAGCGAAGTACGAGAAGCCTTTATTCGGGATTTAGCTTTGTCTTCATAAGGATGCAGGCAGAAATCCTTAGAAGTGAAAGAACGCCACAATCTTGTGTCAGTTAATTGCTTGGTCAAAGCATCATATACAGATACAGTAGATGGTGTCACATCTTGTGTAATATATTGCCACAGGAAAGATTGAAGTTTTACTGTTCGTCTACGAAGAACGTCTATAAAGAGCTGATGGCACAATCCTGGTAATGTCCCATATTCATGGCGAACCTTCAGGCGTAACCGGTTACTCTGTTCGTCAAAGAGGAAGAAGAGAGATGCTGGTACTTTTGAATGTCGATGAAGCCAGTGGTTCTGAGGTACCTCTTGAAACATGTTAATCAGCGGAAAGTAAAGCAAGTTGGCTAGAGGCACATTATCAAGTTTGAAGTTGATACCAAAGTGATCAAAGGCAGCATAAATACCATTGACAACTGAAGTGGGATGACAAAGGTCATGACGGCGAAGAGCTCTAGAGAAAAAGGGTAGCAATGTATTGTCAGCATCCGGAGACATGATGCCAAAGTGTTCTGTCATAAGCACTCGGAGCTGAGGTGTTAGATTAGACGAACTAAACAGAGTAAAGACCCATCTCATCTGCAGCACCAAGTATTGTGTGATAGGGTTGAGAGCTTCTACATCACCTTGATTCTTAGGGAGACATAACTGGTCAAAAGAAACATAAGAAAACTTCTTTTGCCACACGTAAGCATAGATAATCGAACGAAGTTTATTCAGAAATCGCTTAGTAGGCGCAAACAACCGCAAGCAGTACCAAATTTTGGATAAAATCAAAGTGTTGGCAACGGTAGCTCTTCCTTGAAGCGAGAGGTAATGCTGAGAGTAGCCATGAACCCGTGTACGCACTTGTTCCAATAACATATCCTGAACACGATTCCGTTGAGAATTTGTGTATGGCATATAAAAGCCAAGGTATCGAAAAGCAGAAGGGGAATGATGGTGGTAGTATGTTTCGATATCGTGACTCAAAAGCAAAGATTCCCAAGATTCTGACTTGACTCCACTCAGTGAGAAAGCTTCCGTCTTGTGCTTGTTAAATCTTGCATTTGATACAGCACTATACTTAGTCAAGTGATGTTGGAGACGCATAAAATCAGTGGAATCCTTGACAAACACACAGATATCATCAGCATATGCGATGCACTTGATCTGTTGAGATGTAGTGCTCATTGTCGAGACATAACCTTGATATGTAGGGTCTTTCTGGATTGAAAGAATCAGCGGTTCCAAAGCGATGTTGAACAATAAAGGGGACAAAGGATCGCCCTGCCTTAACCCACGTTGCTAATGTACTGGATCCGTAAAGGATCCGTTGACATTGATTGCTATTGAGTTATCAAAGAAAAAATTATAGATACTCTGTATAAATAAGGTAGGAGAACCTAGGGACACAAGAGTTTGTTGAAGATATGTTGGTAATACTCGATCATAGGCTTTCTCCTGGTCGAGAAGCAAACCTACACCTTGATTATGTTCATATCTTGCTTGTTGTAGAACCAAGTGAAAGTACATCCCATTTTCGACAATAAAACGTCCTTGGATGAAGCCCTTTTGAAGCGGGTTGATAATTCGATTCATTACAGGAGCTAGACGTTGGGTAATGAGCCTTGTGGAAATTTTACCATCACAGTTGATCAATGAAATTGGTCTCCAATTTTTTAATTCTGACAAATCACCTTTCTTGGGTAGCAAGCGCACTCTGATTTCCTTCCATGACTGAGGGAAAATTCCTTTTATCATGGCATCATTGTATACCTGGAGTATCAGGGGCTTCAAACAAGGAAAACCAAACAAGAGTTGAAGGTATATATACCCTAGTCCATCACTACCTGAGCTACTTTGTTTTGGGCTACGCTTTGTCATTCTGACAATATCCTCCCAATCAAATTCCATTTGGAGCAGATTTGCTTCATCCTGATTAAATTTACTTGGAAAGTAAATATTACCTAAATATTCTTGTATTTGATTCATAGGTACTGCATCAATCGCATATAGGTCTTTATAAAACCGTTGTACAATATTCTGCATTGTCGATTTGGTGGTATGTACAATTGTTGGTGTTTCAGAATTGCTATCCTGAAGCCAGACATATATTGTTGGACTGTTCGACTCTGATGTATTTTTTTCAAGTACCCAGCATTGCACTCACCATTCTCTTGCCAGCGAAGACCAGCCTTTAGAATAGCTATTTCGGCCAGCTCTTGTTGTAGTATCTGTAGCTCATTGTCAATAGGTGGAATTACCAAGCGCTGAACGTCTGGAGGAGGCTTTGTGCGTAGTAAACGATTGCGTTTCTTTTCTGAAATACGAATTCTCTTAGTACGCCAATCAACGTAATCCACTGAATATCCTCTAATGATTGACTTGGCTTTGTGTTTTACTTCATCCCATTTTTCTTGGGGCGATATATTCTCATCAAATCCTTGAACCAAATGTTGTATATTCCTCTCTAATGTATTTTGTAGCTTAGGCTGGGAAGCATACACTGGATTGGCACGCCATAGTCCATGACCAAACTGGGATTGGCCCAAGAGTAAGGATGTGTGTAATATGGAATGGTCTGACCATTTCGCTCCTAATCTGGTAATAGATGATTCTGATGCGCATTGGTACAAAATTTTACCCAAGTATATATAGTCTATGACAGTCATCACTAATTCACTTGAGACGGTGCGTTGAAAGGTGGGAACTTCGTGAAGGCCATTGATGGCCAAAGCATTTTGAAAATTTGCTTGCAAGAGGACTAACCATTGCGTTGATGTTGAAGACGAATTATATTGGCGGCTGAGGACTGAGTAATTAAAATCTCCTGAAATAATCAGTCTGTCAAAAGAGATAACTGATCGAAAATCATGGAGCATTTGTGTTAGATTGCTAAAGAATGTTCGACATTTTGCAGCAAGGCCTGCCGGTGCATAGACGTTCAGAACAAAGAAAGGTTCATAGAAATGATGTGGATGTTCAACCATGCATAGTTGAAATCGATCGGATGTAAAGGATGAGGAAGTGTCGATGATAGAGATGTTGTAATCGGTAGAGAAGGAGAGTATGCCCAAATGACTGGTCCAATGGGACTGTGTAGGTTGAAAGAGGATGTTGAGGTTATCTATAGTTGAAGGAGTGGAAGCATGAGTTTCTTGAAAGCATAATATAGAGAAATTCTGCATTCGAAGGTATCGTATATATTCTTTTTGTATTTTTTTGGAGTTTGTTTTCACTAAACTATTGGCGTTTAGTGAGGCATAGTGGCACAGGATATTTTTCTTATTCATTGATGCGGATCTATAAAGGGTGACTCTCTACCCTCTGATTATCAGAGGCAGAAGAGGGTGTTGTAGATTTCTTCGTGTCCAATTGTTGGTTCAAATTTGATCCATTACGTCTTTATCCTTTCTTCATAACGAGGTGATCTTTTAATTGCTGGCTGACGCTGTACATCTTGGTATCCTTATAGAGATCTTCAATCTCCATCCTTTCTATATCCTTGTCTCCACTTTCTATTTCAGATTCATCTTCTTCCATGCTCTCTTTCTCTGAAGGATCGTAATCACTATCGCTAGTATCGTTATCATTATCTTTGTCGACATTGATCTCTGTCTGGCCAAAGTTGCTACTTTTGACTTCAATACTGCTTTGCCCTTCAGGCTTGGATGCTTCTTTTCTTGGTTGGGTGGCCTTTCCAAGAACTGATCTTTCTCTCTTTGAACGCTTGCTGGGTGTCATAGACTGTTTCCTAGGACATTCAAACGAGCGGTGTCCTAATTGATGGCACGCATAACATATAATTCTAGCTTTCGACTTCTCACATTCAAATTTTGTGTGTCCAGTTTGGTGGCAATGCCTGCACCAAGTGGGCATGTTGTTCCAGGTTGCGTGGAATATTTGGCTTTCGCTTTCGCACCAACGAATGTTATGCTCCAAAGGCTGATACTTGAGGTTGTCTGTTGATTCTGAGGGACCAGAAGGAATACCAATGACGGCATATCCTGCGCCCATAAACCATCCGGTGGTGGTTTCTGTATTGATTCCTACATCAATTACCTTTCCAAATGGAGCTAAACTCTGTTGCACGCCCTCAAGAACTATTCTTTTGGGACGTAAAGGTAATTGGGATAATTTCACAGTAACAAATTGGAGTGTGGCATCTGCTGCCTTGCAAGGGAAAATTCGCAATTTTGACTTTTTAAAGACAACACCATGCTCCATAAGATCATTGTCATCATCATCTTTTTCGATATACAATTCCAAGTACTGAGTTGGGCCATCTCTCAAGATGGAACAAGCGTAGATCTTTGGGTGTTGAGCGCTGATTTCCTGCATACACTGGAGATCAGTGTATTCTTTCTTAACTGGAGTAATGTCGAGTAAGAAAGCATCCTCATGGCTAGCTACTCGATAAATTCTCGACTGAAATTCTCGCAAAGGTGAGTCTGCATCTTTATCAGGTTCAACGATGCCTTGGTGCATGAGTGATACTCGAGTTCTAGCTGCTACACTAGCATATGATCTTAGTTGTTGGTTTGGAGATTTTTCAGTCCCCGCAACCGACTGAAAGTGTTGAGAGTTGGGAAGAGCCATGCGTTGGCACAAATAGCATACTTGCGCATTGGTATTGATTTTGTCAAATCTATACTCAGAGTTTGTTAATCTATTGATTCTATAGAAGACATCCTTCTGAACACATGGCCTAATGTGACCTTTGACTGTTCGGACTCGATCAATTCATAAGAATGGCTATACTAAGCTAAAAATACCTTAAGAGAACAAGGGCAAAAAAGAAATAGAGAGAAGAGTGTTGATCTAATGGTGTATCTGGGTGTGGGCTTGTAACCAGAGAAGAAATAGGAACATTTGGTTGGATGTTGGAAAGGGTAGATTGTTTGTGATAATATTTTACATAGAGATGATTTGGGATAAAAGCAAATGTATAGAAGTCCGCTTGGTACTCCAATAAAGTACAGGGCGGTAAGTCTTGAGTGTACTTGTGATGGAACGATTTGCAAATCTCTGAAAGACAAAGAGCTTGGTCAAGAACACTATTGCATTCTCTAAAGCCACCTTGAGCAGTGTCTAAGGAAAATGCTTGGCTTTGGAGAAGTTTCTTGATGTATATTTTGAGTATTTCTCTGGAACTAGTGGTCAGAGTAACTAGATAATAATTGACTGGATCAGTCGAGTTGCCTTTCTCATGAACGGGGACTACTTGTGCGTGCGACTCCTCAACAGTGAGGTGTGTATAGCCAACGCCAACACTGATCAAAATATAGTAAATCAGGGGCCCACTAAAATTTGTGATATGTATAAATCGAATATAGCTAGAGCCATAAAAAATCACAGTAATAGCCGTAGGTGTCAGGAACTTCTCAAGAATGTAATGTAATTTGAAATTCCGCTGGCATTTATTGCCGAGATGCCAAGTATGCCATTTGTGTACTCAAAAAAACATTTTTTAGAAAAAGATAGAACCTACTTTTTGAAACACATCAGAAATATTTTCTGTAATGATAAAAGATTTTCTATCTCAAATTAATAAAAAAAAAAAAGCCAATTTTTCAATTTTTTAGTTTTAAATAAATAAACGAGCCTACCGGATGATGATTCTACTCTTTTAGTTCAAAAAGGGATTACTGCCTGGTAGATTCGTTTCTTAATTTGAAACAGAAAAATCGAAAAACAAGCTTTTTTTTTATTAATTTTAAGCAGAAAATTAAAGATTTTCTCCTTTTATTTTTTATCGTTGTAGAAAATATTTTTGGTTTGTTTTAAAGCAGTGGTTTCAATTTTAAAAAAGTGTTTTTATTATTTTTCCAAAAATATTTTTTTGAGTATGCAAATGGCATATTTGTAACTTCGGCATACCTGTTGATATTTTTATTATTTTTCAAAATACTTTTTTTTTTTTTTTTTTTTTTTTTTTTTTTACAAGCCCATCACACTGATCATGAGGACCTGAGATATATAAGTCTTTCCATGATTTCTTCCATCAGGGAGAAAAATGCAATCGCTTACGCTGTGGTGTATGGTTGCTATGGTCGCCGTAGTGTATAAATGCTATGACTGCTATGGTTGCTATGCCAGTCGTAATTTCTCTACTGTAAGGGAGAACCAGGTCAAAATACCAATGATCGAGAACATTTAAGAAACAACTCAAATCACTGGAGTTGTTGTTTGAGAAATAAAGACGCTAGCGTTGGCTGACAACTGCTTTACAAATAGAGTTTTTTTGCTACCGCTTGCTTGATTAGAGTTTACTAAAATTTATCGAATGAAAGAATATAGTTGACTTGTGAGCCCGATTTCAAAAAGAGCATAGCAGCCATATTAGCCATAGCAACCATAGCAAACATAACAACAACCATAGCAGTCATAGCATTTATACACTACGGCGACCATAGCAACCATACACCACAGCGTAAGCGATTGCATTTTTCTCCCTGATGGAAGAAATCATGGAAAGACTTATATATCTCAGGTCCTCATGATCAGTGTGATGGGCTTGTAAAAAAAAAAAAAAAAAAAAAAAAAAAAAAAGTATTTTGAAAAATAATAAAAATATCAACAGGTATGCCGAAGTTACAAATATGCCATTTGCATACTCAAAAAAATATTTTTGGAAAAATAATAAAAACACTTTTTTAAAATTGAAACCACTGCTTTAAAACAAACCAAAAATATTTTCTACAACGATAAAAAATAAAAGGAGAAAATCTTTAATTTTCTGCTTAAAATTAATAAAAAAAAAGCTTGTTTTTCGATTTTTCTGTTTCAAATTAAGAAACGAATCTACCAGGCAGTAATCCCTTTTTGAACTAAAAGAGTAGAATCATCATCCGGTAGGCTCGTTTATTTATTTAAAACTAAAAAATTGAAAAATTGGCTTTTTTTTTTTTATTAATTTGAGATAGAAAATCTTTTATCATTACAGAAAATATTTCTGATGTGTTTCAAAAAGTAGGTTCTATCTTTTTCTAAAAAATGTTTTTTTGAGTACACAAATGGCATACTTGGCATCTCGGCAATAAATGCCAGCGGAATTTCAAATTACATTACATTCTTGAGAAGTTCCTGACACCTACGGCTATTACTGTGATTTTTTATGGCTCTAGCTATATTCGATTTATACATATCACAAATTTTAGTGGGCCCCTGATTTACTATATTTTGATCAGTGTTGGCGTTGGCTATACACACCTCACTGTTGAGGAGTCGCACGCACAAGTAGTCCCCGTTCATGAGAAAGGCAACTCGACTGATCCAGTCAATTATTATCTAGTTACTCTGACCACTAGTTCCAGAGAAATACTCAAAATATACATCAAGAAACTTCTCCAAAGCCAAGCATTTTCCTTAGACACTGCTCAAGGTGGCTTTAGAGAATGCAATAGTGTTCTTGACCAAGCTCTTTGTCTTTCAGAGATTTGCAAATCGTTCCATCACAAGTACACTCAAGACTTACCGCCCTGTACTTTATTGGAGTACCAAGCGGACTTCTATACATTTGCTTTTATCCCAAATCATCTCTATGTAAAATATTATCACAAACAATCTACCCTTTCCAACATCCAACCAAATGTTCCTATTTCTTCTCTGGTTACAAGCCCACACCCAGATACACCATTAGATCAACACTCTTCTCTCTATTTCTTTTTTGCCCTTGTTCTCTTAAGGTATTTTTAGCTTAGTATAGCCATTCTTATGAATTGATCGAGTCCGAACAGTCAAAGGTCACATTAGGCCATGTGTTCAGAAGGATGTCTTCTATAGAATCAATAGATTAACAAACTCTGAGTATAGATTTGACAAAATCAATACCAATGCGCAAGTATGCTATTTGTGCCAACGCATGGCTCTTCCCAACTCTCAACACTTTCAGTCGGTTGCGGGGACTGAAAAATCTCCAAACCAACAACTAAGATCATATGCTAGTGTAGCAGCTAGAACTCGAGTATCACTCATGCACCAAGGCATCGTTGAACCTGATAAAGATGCAGACTCACCTTTGCGAGAATTTCAGTCGAGAATTTATCGAGTAGCTAGCCATGAGGATGCTTTCTTACTCGACATTACTCCAGTTAAGAAAGAATACACTGATCTCCAGTGTATGCAGGAAATCAGCGCTCAACACCCAAAGATCTACGCTTGTTCCATCTTGAGAGATGGCCCAACTCAGTACTTGGAATTGTATATCGAAAAAGATGATGATGACAATGATCTTATGGAGCATGGTGTTGTCTTTAAAAAGTCAAAATTGCGAATTTTCCCTTGCAAGGCAGCAGATGCCACACTCCAATTTGTTACTGTGAAATTATCCCAATTACCTTTACGTCCCAAAAGAATAGTTCTTGAGGGCGTGCAACAGAGTTTAGCTCCATTTGGAAAGGTAATTGATGTAGGAATCAATACAGAAACCACCACCGGATGGTTTATGGGCGCAGGATATGCCGTCATTGGTATTCCTTCTGGTCCCTCAGAATCAACAGACAACCTCAAGTATCAGCCTTTGGAGCATAACATTCGTTGGTGCGAAAGCGAAAGCCAAATATTCCACGCAACCTGGAACAACATGCCCACTTGGTGCAGGCATTGCCACCAAACTGGACACACAAAATTTGAATGTGAGAAGTCGAAAGCTAGAATTATATGTTATGCGTGCCATCAATTAGGACACCGCTCGTTTGAATGTCCTAGGAAACAGTCTATGACACCCAGCAAGCGTTCAAAGAGAGAAAGATCAGTTCTTGGAAAGGCCACCCAACCAAGAAAAGAAGCATCCAAGCCTGAAGGGCAAAGCAGTATTGAAGTCAAAAGTAGCAACTTTGGCCAGACAGAGATCAATGTCGACAAAGATAATGATAACGATACTAGCGATAGTGATTACGATCCTTCAGAGAAAGAGAGCATGGAAGAAGATGAATCTGAAATAGAAAGTGGAGACAAGGATATAGAAAGGATGGAGATTGAAGATCTCTATAAGGATACCAAGATGTACAGCGTCAGCCAGCAATTAAAAGATCACCTCGTTATGAAGAAAGGATAAAGACGTAATGGATCAAATTTGAACCAACAATTGGACACGAAGAAATCTACAACACCCTCTTCTGCCTCTGATAATCAGAGGGTAGAGAGTCACCCTTTATAGATCCGCATCAATGAATAAGAAAAATATCCTGTGCCACTATGCCTCACTAAACGCCAATAGTTTAGTGAAAACAAACTCCAAAAAAATACAAAAAGAATATATACGATACCTTCGAATGCAGAATTTCTCTATATTATGCTTTCAAGAAACTCATGCTTCCACTCCTTCAACTATAGATAACCTCAACATCCTCTTTCAACCTACACAGTCCCATTGGACCAGTCATTGGGCATACTCTCCTTCTCTACCGATTACAACATCTCTATCATCGACACTTCCTCATCCTTTACATCCGATCGATTTCAACTATGCATGGTTGAACATCCACATCATTTCTATGAACCTTTCTTTGTTCTGAACGTCTATGCACCGGCAGGCCTTGCTGCAAAATGTCGAACATTCTTTAGCAATCTAACACAAATGCTCCATGATTTTCGATCAGTTATCTCTTTTGACAGACTGATTATTTCAGGAGATTTTAATTACTCAGTCCTCAGCCGCCAATATAATTCGTCTTCAACATCAACGCAATGGTTAGCCCTCTTGCAAGCAAATTTTCAAAATGCTTTGGCCATCAATGGCCTTCACGAAGTTCCCACCTTTCAACGCACCGTCTCAAGTGAATTAGTGATGACTGTCATAGACTATATATACTTGGGTAAAATTTTGTACCAATGCGCATCAGAATCATCTATTACCAGATTAGGAGCGAAATGGTCAGACCATTCCATATTACACACATCCTTACTCTTGGCCAATCCCAGTTTGGTCATGGACTATGGCGTGCCAATCCAGTGTATGCTTCCCAGCCTAAGCTACAAAATACATTAGAGAGGAATATACAACATTTGGTTCAAGGATTTGATGAGAATATATCGCCCCAAGAAAAATGGGATGAAGTAAAACACAAAGCCAAGTCAATCATTAGAGGATATTCAGTGGATTACGTTGATTGGCGTACTAAGAGAATTCGTATTTCAGAAAAGAAACGCAATCGTTTACTACGCACAAAGCCTCCTCCAGACGTTCAGCGCTTGGTAATTCCACCTATTGACAATGAGCTACAGATACTACAACAAGAGCTGGCCGAAATAGCTATTCTAAAGGCTGGTCTTCGCTGGCAAGAGAATGGTGAGTGCAATGCTGGGTACTTGAAAAAAATACATCAGAGTCGAACAGTCCAACAATATATGTCTGGCTTCAGGATAGCAATTCTGAAACACCAACAATTGTACATACCACCAAATCGACAATGCAGAATATTGTACAACGGTTTTATAAAGACCTATATGCGATTGATGCAGTACCTATGAATCAAATACAAGAATATTTAGGTAATATTTACTTTCCAAGTAAATTTAATCAGGATGAAGCAAATCTGCTCCAAATGGAATTTGATTGGGAGGATATTGTCAGAATGACAAAGCGTAGCCCAAAACAAAGTAGCTCAGGTAGTGATGGACTAGGGTATATATACCTTCAACTCTTGTTTGGTTTTCCTTGTTTGAAGCCCCTGATACTCCAGGTATACAATGATGCCATGATAAAAGGAATTTTCCCTCAGTCATGGAAGGAAATCAGAGTGCGCTTGCTACCCAAGAAAGGTGATTTGTCAGAATTAAAAAATTGGAGACCAATTTCATTGATCAACTGTGATGGTAAAATTTCCACAAGGCTCATTACCCAACGTCTAGCTCCTGTAATGAATCGAATTATCAACCCGCTTCAAAAGGGCTTCATCCAAGGACGTTTTATTGTCGAAAATGGGATGTACTTTCACTTGGTTCTACAACAAGCAAGATATGAACATAATCAAGGTGTAGGTTTGCTTCTCGACCAGGAGAAAGCCTATGATCGAGTATTACCAACATATCTTCAACAAACTCTTGTGTCCCTAGGTTCTCCTACCTTATTTATACAGAGTATCTATAATTTTTTCTTTGATAACTCAATAGCAATCAATGTCAACGGATCCTTTACGGATCCAGTACATTAGCAACGTGGGTTAAGGCAGGGCGATCCTTTGTCCCCTTTATTGTTCAACATCGCTTTGGAACCGCTGATTCTTTCAATCCAGAAAGACCCTACATATCAAGGTTATGTCTCGACAATGAGCACTACATCTCAACAGATCAAGTGCATCGCATATGCTGATGATATCTGTGTGTTTGTCAAGGATTCCACTGATTTTATGCGTCTCCAACATCACTTGACTAAGTATAGTGCTGTATCAAATGCAAGATTTAACAAGCACAAGACGGAAGCTTTCTCACTGAGTGGAGTCAAGTCAGAATCTTGGGAATCTTTGCTTTTGAGTCACGATATCGAAACATACTACCACCATCATTCCCCTTCTGCTTTTCGATACCTTGGCTTTTATATGCCATACACAAATTCTCAACGGAATCGTGTTCAGGATATGTTATTGGAACAAGTGCGTACACGGGTTCATGGCTACTCTCAGCATTACCTCTCGCTTCAAGGAAGAGCTACCGTTGCCAACACTTTGATTTTATCCAAAATTTGGTACTGCTTGCGGTTGTTTGCGCCTACTAAGCGATTTCTGAATAAACTTCGTTCGATTATCTATGCTTACGTGTGGCAAAAGAAGTTTTCTTATGTTTCTTTTGACCAGTTATGTCTCCCTAAGAATCAAGGTGATGTAGAAGCTCTCAACCCTATCACACAATACTTGGTGCTGCAGATGAGATGGGTCTTTACTCTGTTTAGTTCGTCTAATCTAACACCTCAGCTCCGAGTGCTTATGACAGAACACTTTGGCATCATGTCTCCGGATGCTGACAATACATTGCTACCCTTTTTCTCTAGAGCTCTTCGCCGTCATGACCTTTGTCATCCCACTTCAGTTGTCAATGGTATTTATGCTGCCTTTGATCACTTTGGTATCAACTTCAAACTTGATAATGTGCCTCTAGCCAACTTGCTTTACTTTCCGCTGATTAACATGTTTCAAGAGGTACCTCAGAACCACTGGCTTCATCGACATTCAAAAGTACCAGCATCTCTCTTCTTCCTCTTTGACGAACAGAGTAACCGGTTACGCCTGAAGGTTCGCCATGAATATGGGACATTACCAGGATTGTGCCATCAGCTCTTTATAGACGTTCTTCGTAGACGAACAGTAAAACTTCAATCTTTCCTGTGGCAATATATTACACAAGATGTGACACCATCTACTGTATCTGTATATGATGCTTTGACCAAGCAATTAACTGACACAAGATTGTGGCGTTCTTTCACTTCTAAGGATTTCTGCCTGCATCCTTATGAAGACAAAGCTAAATCCCGAATAAAGGCTTCTCGTACTTCGCTCTCTCTGTTTTGGAGGACTCCAATGCTCCCTCAGGCTAGAACACTGTGGTATCGTGTGCTTCACAAGAAACTGCCCACTGCGTCCGAACTTTTCAAGATTGATACTGTCTCTACTCCTGTCTGTCGGCTGTGCAAATCACAACCGGAATCGTATGATTATTTCATAACCCACTGCTCTACCAAGTGGAGTGTTTGGTTGGAAATACTAAACTGCTACTACCCTCTGGTATACTTTACTCCGTCCTCCCTCCACAAGGTCCTCACTCTTCAAGCCTTTCCTCCTGCCATTACAAACCGCTCCAAACTTGTATCCATCGTTGCGATAGCTCAATGGAATATCTGGAAATCCTATTGGAACCTGATTCTTAACCAGGTTGCTTTTGAACATTCTTGTATCATTTCAGATACAATTTACCAGGTAGCCTTAGCTACAAAAAATCACTCCTTGCTAAAATAGCCCTGATCATTGTATGATCTTTACTTCGTCTTTCTTTACTCCTGTTTTTCGACGTCCCACCTCTCTGCTATGTGTGACTAATCAATAATATTGTAAATAAAATCCAACTACAAAAAAAAAATATTTGTGCCAACAGAAAAACATTTCTGGAAAACAATTATTTTTAGCTTTAAAAAAAATACACTCTCACCACAGCATACGCAATTGTATTTTTCTTCCATATTTGAGTAAAGGTTTAGCCAAAAATTTCCATTTCTGCAATCAATCGAAGAAAATTTCCACTGCTTATGCTGAAGTGCCGCTAATTTTAGAAGAATTACATTAAATAAAAAAAAATAAAAAAAAATAAAAAAAAATAAAAAAAAATAAAAAAAAATAAAAAAAATAAAAAAAAATAAAAAAAATAAAAAATAAAAAAAAACACTCAACTACCAAACTAATGATACCATTCAATTTATGGACTCAAAAAACGTTTTAAATGAAAAAAGAGGCCGTTTTAGTAGTCTGGTTGTCGAGTAATGATGCATCAAAGACTGGCCTGTTTAAGCTGTAATTTGAGCCTTTTTGCTCTAGATGACCTACAAAACTTGTTAGCAATGGGTCTCTCTAAAGTAATTTATGCTATTTAGAGTATAAAAGAACATAGAAAAATAGAGATATAGGCATTTTGTAATGTAAATATGGAGTAAATGGACAAAAGATGTGTGGAATGGCTATATGCGAAGATTGAAACAGATCAATTCCAATTCTTCCTGCCGCATCCGAAATGGGGTTTTTTCTTAGAACTGCATAAAGACGCAATTATTAGGCTTTGGTGCAGTGACAAAAGCTGTAGATTTGTGTGTTTTAGCTCTGTTGATACAGAAAACGCAAGGTGTTTGTTAGTAGAGTATTGAGTAAATAAGCAGAAATGTTCTAGAGATTTTTTGCTCATATTATAGTATTTTTATAGTACAACTGTTAAGTAAACACGTTCAGTAAAAAATATAGTCTCTGGCGCTCATTTTGAGTACTTAATCTTGCCAATAGCCCAATTTTTCGTTCTGTAGCGTAAAAAAAAGCTTGAGGACTTGTCAGCTCCATGATTTTTATGGCTAGTACCCTTTGATCAAAAGGCTATTTTGGCTATCTTTTACAGGTCGCTTTTTTTTTTGTCCAAATCAACTCGAAAGATGCCATGGAAGTTATTAAACATCATTTGTAGGTATCTAGAGTATTTATACGTGCATAAACAGGCTTTATGCTACCTTTATATGTCCAAGAAAAACACAAAGATTTGCATGCATGCATTGTCGTCGTTCTCGCTGTTGAAGCCTTTGTTTATTCAAGTAGAGTATCCTATTAGCATACATACTTGATCTTTTAAATCAAAGGAAGGAAATGTTTGCTCATGAAAAATACTAGAATCATAAAAATTAAGCTTAATTGTATGATGCATGATATATAAAGGGTGGTTTTTGCTAATCGTATTAGATGCTATACCAATGATCATATTTTCAGTACTCTACTTCCATTACTTACCTTCTCTATAGTAAAAATAGAACTAGATTAAAAGCTACATTGCGATTTGCATGAGTCAGCAAAACCAATGAAGCATAGTTTCGAGAAACCATCTAATCATTTATACCCCTAATTCAAACCATTTTTTCTTGTTGCTACATGTCATCAATAGCTTTTTTTGTCTAATATATCTGCTTTGACAAAGAGTTACTGTGTATTAGGAAGAATGGTAAGACATGCTTAGATTATTTAAACAGTTTTCAGCATTCTTTTCCAAATTTCACACTTTGTTCAAAGATGTTTGAGAAATAATTTTTAAAGTTGAGATGATGTAAATAAAAGCAGAAAAAGAGATGAAAGAGATTTCTAACAGAAAAAGTCTTTTTATAAACAAAATATGCAGTTAAATTGAATAGCGACTAGTGAATAAGAAAAGAGAGAAAGAGAGAAAACGAAGGGTAATTAGTATACTATCAAAATCTTCAAATGACCTATGTTCTACAGGCACAATAAGGGACAAATGTTGGGAGTCGAAGTGCTGATTCATATTTGATAGAAAAAGAATATATCTCCTGTACTAAATGACTAAAAAGCCAATTTATGAAATAAACACTTTCATGCATAACATACCTCTTTTGGCTTTTGTGTTACATTTTTTTTTCCAGGAGAAACAAGAAAAATCAGGACAACAAAAACCGATATCTAAATATGATACATTATTTTGAAAGTACCATATGAAGATAAAGTAAACTATTTGACTCATCATTCTGTTTGTAAAAAGTGAAAAAATGAAGATTAGTCAAATTCTCTTTGAGCTTAACAAAGACAATGATTTGTGACAGCACTCTTTGTACCCAGTCGAGATGTGTTCCAATTTTTGTCTCAATAATAAGTTTCTAAAAATTTAATTTTCCTGGGAAATCCTGCAAGAAAAAGAAGAAAAAGAAAAATTCACTAGCTAAAAAGTTCGACGCCAATACTAATTTTTTTCTGAGTCTGAGTTGAGTCTGATACTTGCGGTATACTGCTTCATTACATCTAAATCTTTGTGTGTACGGCCATTGGGTTGACTATTCAATATGCTAGCTGAAGTAGGTGATCCTGTTCCACCGCCACTTGAAGCACCTCCTGATGTCTTGAGAAGAGATTGAAAGAAGTTGGCAAGGACTTCATGAGAAGGCGCATTTTGACCTGAATTACTATTGTTATTGACAGCTGCAACAGCTGCAGCTGCGGCTGCTGAAGGAGAGGTAGCTTGGTTACCAGAAGGTGAAATGGGTGACATATGACCATTTGATTTTGGATTTGGGCTGCTTATACCCTTCATAAGTAGCTTTTCAAGTGTCAGGTCCTATATGTCATTATTCTATTAACATCAGTGATAGAGTGCAAAGGATTACCTTTTTACGACTATTTCTTTCATTGTTATCCAATGGACCTGTTGCGCTTGCAGGTAGAGTAGGACTGTTGTTGTTGTTACTATTGTTGTTTGTACCACGCATCAAATGAAGTGTTGCAGGAGAAATACCCAAAGGACCCACAACACCAGGTTTTTCTGTGCTGCCTGTGCCTTGTCTTGCATGCGTGTCTGAATTCTTTTGAAGTTTTTCATAATGACGATCATAAAACGACTGTTCATCTTCACACATGGTAGTGACAGGTATATGTTGAGGCTAATGACAATCGATGAACATCAATGACCAATTTTCCCCTCTTTTTTTTTTTTATGTATGTACCTGAATTTCGGATGCATCACCATTTGGTATAGCTTCTTCAAAATTACCTCGAGCACCTGTGTTGGCAGGCTTTTGTCGGTCCATAACAGCATCCATATCTGCATCCCAGCCTTCACTTACAAAGTCACATTCAAATCCTTCTCTCAATACTTTGATTTTACCCCAAGAATCCCAACCAGAAGGCACAAGTACAGTATCACGTTCAATCACTTGAGCCTTCAGGTGAAATGGATAAGGCTTTGAGGATGTTGTGAGTGTACGATGAAGGATGTATTCACGAAGGTTATGAAATGTGTATGGGTTTAGAGTAGAAGTATAGAATAAAGCAGCACCATCTATTCAATAAGATGAGCCTACTTGATCAACTGGCATACAAATAGACTTACATTTCATACAAATGCATCGAAGTGTTTGTTGAATATAATCAAACTGATCATCTGTATAATCATGCGTCTGTTCCAATGTGTTTATTGCATCGCTCTATAGAATAGATGAATACAACAAAGTAAAGTATCTACTTACTTTGCAACAAACAACAGTGATAGGTATACCAAGGTTGGTTGTCAAACAACCTGTAGGAAGGGGCAACATCACACCATGGTCAATAGCAGTAGAAGAAATAGGCTGAGTACTGGTCAGAGGCGTCGTGGTTGTGTTGGTAGTAAAACTAGTACTGGCTGCAATAGAAGGCATGGAGCTTGTTGAAGTAGAAGCAGTAACAATCAAGTCTTTGTTAATATGAGAAGGCTCAGTGTATGTCTGTAAATAATGTTCCACTAAACAAAGATAAATAACAAATAAAAAACCTAGATACTACATACACTTTTCTTTAAGTTCATCCACCATAGCTCTTCCTTTGCTCCAGTTAGAATCAGCCGTCATGCCTTCTTTACAGATTTCATCTATCAGGCTGTGTAATATACTGATCCAGCGCTCCAGTGTCTCTACAAATTTCCAGGGACGCGTCCAGTCTAGCAGAATGACAACACATGCATCAGCTATTGTTTCTGCTCGAATAGCAAACTTTAAAAGAGGAAAGAATTCAGATGAAGATAGACCGAGTTGATATAGTCCCAATCTGGCCATAGCTACAGAAAAGAAGAAAAAAACAGATCAATTTTCTTGTCCTTGTTGTCTTGTATTACCTTCATTTTCTTCATCTTTGACGTCTACGTATGTGTAGCCTAAGGCTAAATCATTTTTATCCTCTTCTTCAGTGAATGGGGTATAAAGATGGCTGGGAGCACTGCTAAACGGGGTATGATCTTCTTTTTCAAAAGGCTGTTGTGGGCCTGGGTCGTTCTTTAGATATTGGACAAGTGTTGATTTACCTACACCTGGCTCACCTAATAGAGACTATGAATTTCCAATAGATGATCCTCTCATTTATATATATTACCTAATATTAAGACGTTCTTGGTAGGTACCATTTTTGTAGAAGCAACGCTTTTTAAAATACTTGACCAGATCTCATCTTTCTCGGGTATAAAACTTTGTTGCTGTTGTGTCAAGATGGAGTTCGTGGAGACACTTTGTGAAGGTGTCACTGAGGATAAGAAATCTGACATGATATTTTTATCTATTTTTTTTATTTTTTTTTTGGTCAAATAGAAAGTATATGGTATAGTATAAAAAGGTATAAGAAAAAGAAGAAGAAAGAAAAAGAAAGAGTGAAAAAGGTACAAACATACATACACAATTAAGACTTGATTCTATACGGTTGGGCCGATACACACACGACGCACAAACATCAGAAAATAAAAACTTTTTTCTTTCTTTCATTGTGATTGGAAGAAGGAAACTATACACACCACAAGGTTACTAGTAAATAGACGTGTTTAAAGCGCGTTCCTTTTTTCCCTTATTTTCTATTAAAACCATGTATAGAAGAAGAAAGCTTATTCAAGAAGAAAAGCCGCCTATTCCAGACAAGCTTGAAGATTTTGGCTATAGACTAAAAGAAAACGGTGAAATAAGAAGTATTTCTTTAGGTATGACTCGATCGTAGTTTTTTTTTCTATATAACTTATACTTGACTTAGACGAACCCTATGAATTTGATTATTTGCCTAAAGATAGATCTTATAATGAAAAGCGTTATGATAAACTCATTGGTAATTTTTTTTTGTGTGTGTCCTTAGTATTTATATGCGATAGATATTATTGGTGACGAGGTAGAAAAAAGACTTCAAGCAGAACCTTATCATTATCAGAAAGTGTATCTTCCTAAAGGCGTTGATCCCGAGAAAGAAGTGCATTCTTATTTCTACATGACGTATGTATAATCTATCAATATATGTTATTCATCATTCATTAGACCTAATGCTTTAACAACAACGGGTAAACTCTTGATCATGATTCCCAATAATGCTACTCGGTAAATGAATACACACATATATATATACACACACACACACACACACACACACAGACACACACACACACACACACACACACACACGCACACACACACACATATATATATATATATATATACACATATACTCATATTTATCAAGAGTGGGTCAATGGAGCAAAAGAGTCATGTGTGATCAAAATATTAAAGTAAGTAAAAGATGCATGCTTTGACATTCATTATTTTTTTTTAAAGACAGGTTCTATGATGCAGATCACTGAACTTGTGAAAGAGAAAGGATATGAAGCCATTATTCTGAATTCCAATGGCAATTTTTGGCATGATGGTCGTGCTCAGGTAAGAAAAGGCACAAGCGTATCCCTTGAGCTTATTTCAATATAGTCTACTTTCCCACCTCACGCAAGCACCATTACTGAAATCCCAGGTAAATAACAATAAAAGATGAGCATGCATTAAATGCAAATCATAGGCAGCGAAACACCAGAGAAGCATTGTCAATATGTGTTCCATCATTTTATCAAGTAAGCATGTAATTTTCTGTATCAAATGACTTACATATGACAGAAACGCAAAAGCAGAAAAAATAGCGGTAATTGCCATGGGTTGGGGTGGACATTGTTTTACTCTTACGCTGAACAATGAATGTAATGCAAGACGAGCCACTTATTCTTTATTCACCTTGTTTCATAGTTGATTTTATCAAGGATCGAGTCAAAGTTATTGCCATGACAGACAGTGCTCATGGAAGTGATATGATTGAAGGTTCTGATAAGCGTGCCTTTATGTTTGATGTAAGGATACTTGGTTGAATTTTTCTTATAAAGTCTTTTTTTTTTTTTTAGAACTGTATCAATTGGATTGTGAACGCAAAAGCAAAAGGAGAACTTGTACAGGATGCTCGTTTTGGATGTACATGTATTTCTTCAGGTAAGATGGCATCTTCACTGCTGATTTTACTTATTTTTTTTTTTTGGTTATGATAGCACTCGAGATTTCTGATTTTACAATGACTGAAATGTTGGACGATATTCTTAAATTCGTCTTTGTTAAAATGGGTGATATTGAGCCAGAACCTGAAAATGATGAAGAAGATGATGAAACCTTTCTTTTGAATGAAGCCAAGCGATTGGAAATCGAAGATCCTTAATAAAGCATTGACATCTATTTATTTGTTTGTCATGCCGCAGTGCTATGCTTGTATGTTGTGAATATATGTACGCATATGATTCTTTGCTGCATTTTACTCTATAGATAAACAAAAATATACACATATATAGGTTTATGCATTTTTAAAAAAAGGAATTGTTTTTGTATATGATCAGGTGAAAACATAGAATATTTCCTTTTGAAAAAGGGGGAGCAACTGCATCGTTTCATTATCACCTTATTCTTAGTGAAAGAGATAAAGTCTTGCAGTGCATCGCTTTGCATGACATTTTTTTAAAAAAAGGACTTTTTTGTTCACAAGGTAAGACTCAAGACACAAACAAATCCAAGGTTGTCAAGTACATTTGATGCTTGGTTGTGTTTTAATCGCGGCACTAAATTAACTAAACAAGGAAAAAGTAAGGGGTTAACGACGGAGAAATGGGGCGTTCAGGGGGGTGGGGGGGGGAGGAGTGCGCAAATTTGGACAAGTGCTTAAGGAACGGAAACCCCGTTTCGTCTTGCTTTCCGATTTTGGATTGAGTTTATAAATAATAATATGCAGGTAAAAGTCAACTGCTTTGCAGCAGAGATCCCCATCAGTGAAGCATTCCGCCACTATTTCTTTTTTTAAAAAGAGTCTTTTCTTTCTCTCTCTTTCTTTTTTTTTCGTTTTCTTTATTTTCATAAAGTTGCATACATTATACATACATTGGTATAAAGTAAGTTCAAAAGGAAAGATACGTCGTAAACTTATTTTAAGCAGTGGAAGGCATGTATCAAAACAATCTTTATCCTCAACAACAACAACAACAGCAGCAGCAAACTTCATCTTATATGATACCACCTAACCATTCATCCGATCATACTTATTCTCACTATGGCTCATACCACCGCACAAGTGCATTCTCAGATGCTAGATCATACCAGCCTACTAGTTCTGCACCACCCTCAAGTACATCTTATCATTCGGCTGGACTGAATACATCCGATAATTATCCTTCTGATTTCCATCCTCCTACTCAATACAGTCCTTCTTCTTCTTTGGCTTGGCCTTCTAGTAACAGCCATCTGTCTTGGAACACATCAAGCCCTCCTTCTGCTTCTTCTTCGCGACACAATAGTTACAGTAGTAGTAATGGTTATCCTTCCCTTATCCACGGCCCTCCTATGCAAAGAGCAAAATTAACCACGACTGTTTGGGAGGATGAAGGCACTGTGTGTTATCAAGTTGATGCCAAAGGTGTGTGTGTTGCTCGTCGACAAGGTAAAGACGATAGACCCTTCAACTTACTTAGATCACTGATAGTCTGTAGATAACGACATGATTAATGGCACTAAATTACTGAATGTGGTGGGCATGTCTCGAGGCAAACGTGATGGTATCCTCAAGAACGAAAAAGGCCGTGTGGTTGTCAAGGTGGGTGCTATGCATCTCAAAGGTGTTTGGTAAGCGCAGACGGCCCATAACCCATGTAAGCTAACTTTATAGGATCACATTTACTCGAGCAAAAGACTTGGCCACCAAATTTAAAATTGTAGATATTCTTTATCCTCTTTTTGTAGAAGATCCTAGTGTCTTTTTAACCACTCCACACGCAGCAACAAATTTGCCTGTCATGTCACCACCCAACACATTAACTCCAAGAGCTTATCAAAGTACAAACAGTTTTGGTTCTTTTTCTATGTCTTCATGGGAAAAGCAATCCCTTCCTACCCTTCCTCCTCCTCCACCACCACCACCAGCACACGATCAAAGTAAGATAGGATCGTTCTTTTAATTGAAACTTATACTCTCTAGTGCTTATTCGATCTCAAGCCAATGAAAGTGGCAGTTGTAGTCCTGTTCCTGGTACCCTTCTGCCTTCCCACCAAGAGAATGACATGTATCTCCTGAGCCACCATACTACTCGACCATCTTACCATTCAAACGCGTATGCTTTGTATGACCCTCCTCCTTCAGGAACTAGTCAGACGCCGTTTCCTTATACGCAGCGTAAAGCAGAGAAGGAACAAAGAAGAAGCAGTATTGATTTTCCTAGCAGCCCTCCACCTGAAAGCACAAGTATGAAATACACAGCATTGGATACCAGTTGGCAAGAAACAAGACAATTGCATGAAAAAATCAGTTCCCCACATAAAAAGAGTTCTCCATTAGGTATGTAACTTTCATTCCCTACGTTGATTTACTCACCCTTATCTCTGAAGCACGTCACCTTTTATCCAATGAATTGGAACACACAAGAAAAAGATCACAGCAAGATATCTGTCTAAATCAACCTAAACGTATGCGAAGTGATTTGACTTCCTCTTGATAATAAAAATAATAATAAAAATATATATTTATTAAATAGGACTGTAGCCTTCAGGATGATTTGATTCTAAACTCATACATCCTCTTAATAAAAAGTAGCCTGCTAAAGCAAAAGAAGCAAAAGCACAGCCAATCATGGTCATACCAGGTCCTTGGCTGGCTATTAAATGAGGATAAGCTCGGTTCAGTTGGTCAATAGCATTCTGATACATGGTAGAAGATAAGATCAGTAAAAGTAAGGCAAGTAAGGCAGATCCCCATGCCAAGAATCCTCGTGTATAGTGTTCATCTCGGTATCGATGAGGTACAGTCACTCGTAAGATGCAGAACACAAGTAAAGTGGCAGAACATAAAAGACATAATACGGCTGCTGGGTAAATCTTAGGATCGTGAGGTGGATTCGGTGCTGCTCCTGGGTTTAAGTCTGTGTCTTGTTCGATCTTGTCTTGAAAAAGACGAGGATAGGTTGTGTTGAGTTGGCTTACAATCGAGACATCTATCAAATAGATCAATCATGATGATCCATGTAATTTCATTTACCAAAAGGCACAATCATCACACTACGATCACTGTAACAAGTGATGTCAGCTTCTTGAATGCAATAACCTTGCCAGCCATAATAAGCAGTGAATGATGCATTTGATTCAGCATCTGTTACTTTGGCGAAATAAAGTCCCCGACCACTCGGTGTTTGACTGCCTACGAGACATAACAAGACAAGAATAAACCCTATCATAGACAGGAAAAACCCTGTATAATTGAAAGGACCTTGTTTAAACTGGAACTTCTTCATAAAGAAAATAAAATAAAAACAAAATAGCGGTCATAGCTTCGGCTCATAAAAAAAAAAAAAAAAAAAAAAAAAAGCACACAAAAAAGGAAGCTCAATTTGCAATCATGCTCATTCTTCATTGTGTCACCTTTATTTTTAAATTCAGTGAAAAATGCAGCAATAAGAAAAAAAAGCTATTTTGTTAGTCTCCCTCTTTTCTTTTTCTCACTAAAATGAAAGCTTGGAATTATTTGTCTGGATGGACAAGTTTTGTTTTGCCTCAAAATATACAAAAGCAATTATACAAGTTTGTTTTGAAAAGGCTTATTGGTCAGTTCTTAGAAAACGAACTTGATCTCGAAAACTTTGACATTGCACTGGCTAGTGGCAATATGGAATTAAGAGACTTGGCTGTGAATAGAGAAGTAAAAAAAAAAGAAGAAAAGAAAAGATGCCATACTTACTTATACAACATAGTTTATCAATCAACTATTAGAAGATACACCTTTTTTACTTCAAGAAGGAAGAATTGGATGCATTTCAGTCTCTATTCCATGGTCAAAACTCCTAAGTAAAGACATTTCCCTTAAAATTCAAGGACTACATCTATCTTTACTTCCAATCAAACATAAGCCCAAAAAAAAAAGTAAGTCTCATAAGCTTACTATGACTTATTTCTTCCATTAGATTCTCCTTCCACAAGCGCAGTCATAGAAGAACACATCATGTCTTCTTCTTTACATTTTGCTGATGATTTCCTTCGAACAGAAATAGACAAAGAAGACCTTGAAACCAAAGACACGATGGATATGGATATTGCCGTCCTTTCGAAAGTGATTGATAAAATGATTTCACGCATCAAGATAGACGTGGTTGACACTCTAGTGCGTATCATTCACACATCAGCTGTTCCATTATCACCCAATCATGATGGAAAAGAGTACTACATTGATATACGTATACCCAGAATTTCCTATTTTGACGAAACACCTGAATTCAACACCACCACAACGCCACAAGATATGATGAACAGTTCAGTCCTATTACCGCCTGTAGCCAATGAGACCATCAAGATCATCACGATTTCTTCGCCTGAAATATGGCTTCGATCTGCTGAATCTTCACCTACCACTGAAGACGATTTAGCACAGACTGAATTCTTTGATTCCTATTCAGGTCTAGGCATGAGTGGATCCATCACACCTAAACCGAAGCCTTATGAAGCCTTGTTGTTTACGACCATGGACAAAAAGAACTGGATCAGACTTAAACTAAGACCGTTATTGGATGGTATATCAGCCATGTCTATTAAGCAGATCGATGTGCTTGTCACTCATATTCGGATCTTATTCACACCTCAACAACTGGCATTTTTTATGGATTTGTTAGACTTGATTTCCTCTGATCTGCCCAAGAGTGCACCCGCAACATGGTTGGAGGATGTAGAGATCATATTAGAGCGAAAAATTAAGGTACAAATGTCGCTGATTGAACTACTGTTGGTCAGTCAAGATGAACCTGCACTGGTTGACAGATATCCTGCTAAAGACAAGCATCATCTTCGTTTTGCTCTTCACCAGTTGAGTATCAGACAACAACAGTTTACCAACAGATCCTCTGTGATGGATATGCGTATACCCAATCTAGTGCTGGACGAATGGATCCCAAGACCACTTGATCACCGTACAATGCCATCTCAAACGCAATACGACCAATACAATCCTATCTTTCAGCTAGACAGTCGAATCAAACAAGACTATCATGAAAACGACCCTTTTCCTGCTTATTATCCATCTCAACAGCCCATAGACAACACAGATATGGTGCGGATTCGAATAGAGAACAGACAGACAAAAGCATCAGGCAGGTTTATTGATGCCATGTCATTTGAGCAAGATATTCATGTGGATCTGCCTGCTTTTACTTTACATCTGGATCCTCGTCTACTGGATCGTATGGATAGTTACCGGGAAGCATGCATGAAACCCAAAGAAACGAAGCCCATGACTTCACAGCCAACACCGTCTATTTTTGATGATTTGCAGACACAGCAGAATACGCGGAAAACCAAGGTTCGGTTAAAATGTGCTTTTATTCGTGTCTTGCTCTCTGTGCCTGATATGAGTGCAGTCAGTACACGGAAAGAGTTTAATGATCAGTTTCATCAGAGCCAATTGAGTGTGGATATCAAGAAACTAGTGGCTACTTGGTGTTCTCTTGTGGATGATCATACCACAGGTGCTTTAGAGAATGAAGATCATACACATAAACCAGAGACAAACAAGGTCAATATTGATCTGAATTATGTCAATGTATTTATGCAATCAAGACCAGGTAAAAAAATATAAAAAATAAAAATGTCACTTAAGCTTCATTATAGAGGATATGGTCAAGTGCTGGTTTACTGCAAAGACAGTCCATGATAGCAAAAAGTCCTTTTCAGAAGGCATTTCACCCAGTATTGAAATCACCATTCAAGACACAGACACGTATCCAACCCCATCAGCACGCTCAGGCTATTTTGGAGCAGGATCAGAAATTCCAGCCAATTTGTTTGATTACCTTGAAAAGAATGAAAGTTTTCATGGTGAACAAAAACTACATATACCTATGGAAGATCAATCAGATTCAGCCATGATATTTAAGCAAAGAACCATTGAAACTTCAGTCTGTTGATTGTCTTGTCTAAACATTGCCTTATTAACTCATCTTGTAGTTATTTGTAGTCAATTGTCATTTCCCTCAAGCAGACATGAACTTGTCAAAAGACATATGGGATCAAGTGCAAATCATACAAAATGACTTGTTATTATGGCAGCCTCGTTTTGTTTTAGCACAAGAGAACATGGAAGCATCTGATATGAAGACAGCGTCTAGTTGTATGAGTCAAAGTCATGAACGATTTGTGCTAGATCAAGTGCAACAACAGACCTTGTTTTCTATTGTGGCTGTCATGAGTCATGGTTGTTGGGACCTCAATACATCGCCCAGCCATACTTACCGTCTTCAATTTTCTGATTTTAGGTATTTTGCAGCCATGCAACACTTGGGTAAAAAGGAAAATATCACCACTTTAGACATTGAAGAACTGGACTTGTTTGATGTCTCGAACCAAATGCTTCCCCTGATTCACAAAACCATACCGAAAAAGATCCATGTAAGTCAGTGCGTCTATAAAAAAAAAAAAGCGACGCATGCTTATCATCTCTAGCCTAAACGAAATACGTCCATGGTGTCCTTATTCTCAAGATTGACTTTGTTGCCTGAATTCAATCGTATCCATAAAGTCACGAGTGTTGTGGCCTGTCATCTCTGTTGGAAAGCAACAGCTCAGCTTGATGTCATTCAGCAATTGATTGAGTTTCAAAAAGTGCCGTCTGACATGGTCTTTATTGACCCACCTACACAGTACATTAAAGTCTACGCTCATCTGTTAGAGACCTCTATTCATTATGCGCCTCATCCTTTAGGTGCCGTAGTCGTGTTGGATGGTGTGCAAGTGATGACAAACATGCTGGCAGGTCAACCTATCCTTCAAATCAAAGCGTTCATTCAACACATTGAGCTGTACTTGATGGACGATATGCAAGAACTCCATCGCCCTTCAGACCACCAACAACAAGGCATGACAGATGCACGCACGTACTGGTCTACCTTGGGGTTCGTGAGTACCTTGACTGTTCAGAACATTGAGCTGTGTATCAAACTCAAGCTGGATGACTATGTGGCGGCTCCTCAAGTCGACTTGGCTATTGTCAGTACAGACATCTCGCTGGACACCAGTGCGGATGCGTTTCAGACCCTGATGAATGTCATGACGTTTGTTCAACACGCTAAACATCAACCGAGTTCATCTCCCACCCATCATGCTACATGTACCATGCATAAAGAAGACATGTTGACCAGTCTAGACGAAGATGCGTTCAAGATCTCGCCTTCTCAACTATCACCGCCTACGTTGATTGAAGCACCCGAAATGGAAGAGTTTAATTATGTTGAAGAGTTCTATCACAATAGTGAAGCATCCAGCAGTAGCAGTTATTATTCTACCACGCGATTACCACCGACAAAACCGCGTCGTCAGATCCATCGATCCAGAACATCAGAAGACATGGTGCGTGTGCTTGAAGAAGACAGGCTGCAGTTAGTAGAGGATTATTTTGGGCTTGAGAAGCAAGTGCGTGTGCCAAAGTCCATGGTGGACTTGTCGAAAGCGATTTTTTCTTTACGTGTGTCTAACCTGAATGTCGTCTGGAAACTGTACGATGGTTATGCATGGGACTATGTTCGGTCTGACATGGCTACTAAACAGCAAACTGGATTTGGCGATCATCTCGATAAACGACGGCACAAAAAAGACGCCCATATTGAGTTCAGACTGGACCATGTCTCGATCGACTTGGATGTCATGTCAGACAATGATCCGACAGCCATGTATTTGAACTTGAATATCAAGGATGTTGAGATTATTGATAACATCAAGACATCCAACTGGAAAAAGTTCTTGGGCTATATGCGGTCAGACGCAGAGCAACGAGAGATGGATGAATGTATGGTCCATATTGAACTGTTCAGTTTGCGACCTGTGCAGCATGATCCTCAGCAAGAGTTTCGTTTGAAAGTGAAATTACTGCCTATTCGTTTATATGTAGATCAAGATCCATTGGACTTTTTAGAGAAATTCTTTAGTTTTGATAAATCAAACTTGAGATCTACTCATGCTGCCAATCAGTCGATTCCTCAAGCACAAGAAGACGAGGAAGTCAAAGATGTTTATTTTCGTATGTATATCAGACCACGGCATGATTGACTCACACTTGAACATTAGAACATGTCGACATTCATCCTCTTGTGTTTAAAGTAGACTATAAACCCAAACACTTTAAATTAGGCAATGTCAAAGAGGGCCAATACTTGGAGCTGATCAAACTGTTCCACCTTGACGGTGCTGAAGTGTCCTTGACCCATGTCAAACTGACTGGTATCAAGGGCTGGTCTAGTCTATTAGATCGTTTAGGACAAGCATGGCTACCTCATCTGAAGCAAACATCCCAAGTATTCCATGTTGCTTCAGGCGTACCTCCTGTGCGTTCACTGGTGAATCTAGGCACAGGTGTTGCTGATCTTGTGCTGTTGCCTATTCAACAGTACAAAAAAGACGGTCGACTGATGAAGGGTATCCAAAGAGGCACGTCTTCATTTGCTCGAGCAACAGCCATTGAAGCCATCAAATTAGGCTCTAAAATGGCCACAGGCACACAAGTGATACTAGAGCATGCAGATGGTTTTTTTTCTTCACCGCCTCATTCATCCATGGGGTTGGATCAACAGTACCATTTTGTTTATACAGATGAAGATGATTTACAGATCATTCGAAAAGAGGAACTCCTTGGTTCAGATCATCGTCCAAGCACAAGCCATGAACAGAAAAAACCGTATGAACCGAGTCCGTCTGAAGGACTTTATCAACATATGAACAAGACCCTCGCTGCACAAACGATTTTTGCTGTACCTACTGAAGAAGAAGAAGAAGAAGAGGAGGAAGATATGGTGCCTAAAGAACATGGCGCCAAGGCTGTCATTCGTGCTGTACCTGTGGCTGTGATTAAGCCGATGATTGGACTTACCAGTGCATTACAGAGTATCTTGACTGGACTACGGAGTTCGATTGATCCTGTAATGCGATTACAAAGTGAAGATGTAAGTTGAATGTAGGCAATGGATGTTGTTACTCACATTTTATGCAGAAATACAAAAAACCAAAATAGATTATGTAATATAACAAGCCACTTTTTATTTCTATAAAAAAATAAAGCCTTTTTTTTCTTTTTTTTTTTCTTCTTTATAGATATTATGACTCGTTATACAAAAATGAAAAGAAAGACGTTTGTCAAGGCAGACGATAGCTTTAAAGTGAACCCTTTATTACCTCGTCGAGACAATCAAGGAAACAATAACCGAGGAACCAAACGTGGTAGAGACAATGATGCTGGTAAGACAAAAAAAAAAAAAAAAATGATAATTCATGGTCGATGTAGGCAACGGAGAAAAGTACAATAAGAGAAAAGCAACAGAAGTATGTTTTGCTTGTAGAAAACCAGGTCACTCTGTAAACCGTTGTCCTAAAAACAAAGAGCATGCGAATATTTGTTATAATTGTGGTACTACGGAACATCGTCTAAAAGACTGTCGAAAACCTAGAAAGAACAGTAAGTCTTTTGAGAAGGAACAAGGACAACTTACGCTATTTAGATGAACTTCCTTATGCTAAATGCTTTATCTGTAACCAAGAAGGTCATTTGGCAGGCCAATGTCCCAAGAACGAAAAAGGTTTATACCCTAATGGTGGTAGCTGTGCTATTTGTAAACAAGTCGATCACTTGGCCAAGGATTGTCCTGTTACCAAGGAAACAGCAGGCACAACAGCCGTGGGTATGATCAGTTTAGATCAAGGCGCAGATGATGATGATTATCATATCTTTGCAGAAACCAAACAAAAGCTTAAAGAAACCAAAAAGAAGCCTGTTCAAGCACCTGTCATGCAAGCCAAAAAGAAAGTTGTCAAGTTTTAATGTGATATATTATTTATTGTACAGCATGAATTAATTAAGGAATTGAGACTCTTGTTCTAATAAATGTTGGGCTGATTTCTTTGAATCAAAAAACAAGTCGTCCACTTCTTTAACATCGTCCAAAGAGATAGAAGAATGACCATTGATTTCAGATAAAATGTTGGCAGGTGTCAATAATTGCACAGCGTATCTTAAAGAAGTATTGACACCAGCATTGGCAATGTGTTCAACAGCTTCATCATCTATCGTCAATCCTTCAATCTTTGCTCTGATGCTGATAATAACCTTGATTTCGTCTACAGTGTAAGGAAGTGTACGGATAATCAAAAGACGATCCAATAAATCAACAGGAATACCATGAGGAGAAACAATGTCATCTGTACCACTAATGGCTAATTAAGTCTCAAGCCTATTCCCTAAAGATTCAACTTACCGAATCGTACACATGCCTCTGTTGGTGGCAAAGATAACAATGGGTGATAAAGGAGATTCAAGTGCTCTATTTAAATAAGTAAAGCACTCAATATCCAACATATGCACTTCATCAATGAAAAGAACACCAGGCACCAATTCTGCAATGCCTTGTTCAATGTATTTGTTGACGACTTTGTTGATTTCCTGTCGAAGTTTTTCAGTGATCTCTGTCTTTTTAGGCTTCAAAAGCTGGCCCATCATAGACATAATATCTTGTCCACCTTCAGGCTTTGCATTAGCGACATCTAAATCATGAAGGGTGACATCTTGAATCACTTCTTTCTTTTTATGAACATCTCCCTTGGGTAAAGGAACATATTCTTCTGCTTCTAAATCAAATTCTGTCGCATAAGCATCTGAACGACCTACTCTCTATACATACATACATACATACATGATGAGTTTATGTTTAGATGGTGATGACTACTTACCTTGCAGGCACCTGTATTGGCTTCAATATAGATCACATCGCCTACAGTAACTTTTTCTTTTTGAATGGATTCGTAAATACTAGGATCTAACTTGAGTTGTTTTGTGCCCTTGACTGTCTTGAGTCCAATAATGACATGTGAAATTGTCTTGCCATAACCACCCAATGGATTCTCTGTTTCTTCAGGTGTCAATTCAGTCACTTCACCTTCATAGACTTCCTTTGTTTCCTTCATACGCAAACCAATCGATCTTCTAAAGTTCTCCATAAGCACTTCTGTCTTTTTGATTTCGCTAGAATACACTTCTGAACCCACAATGGGACGGAAGGGTACTTTGGGGCCCAATTCTTGAGCAATAGCAAGTGCAATAGCCGTTTTACCCGTACCAGGGGCACCAGCAAACAATAAAGCACGTCCAGCCATACTTTTTGATTTAATCATTTCAACCACAATACCACTAGCCTATAAAGGAGAAGAAGGGGCTTAGTTTATTCTCTCTACGCGTCAATACTTACTTCGCGTGCATTTTCTTGGCCTACAAAACCAGAAGCAATAGGTTCAGCAGTTCCGTCAGGTCTAAGACCAAGACCTTTAATGTGAGAATGAGTAGCAACGCGTTTTTCGTGAGGGGCCGTCTTGACTTGCTCGATCTTCATAGTATTTTCCTGCGTGGCCATAGCGAATAAGGTTTAAGAGGGAAAGAGAAAATGAAAAAAAAAAATTTGAAAAAAAAATCATCATGACGAATGTGACTTGATAGTGCCAAATAAAGCAAGTGCCATTTGTCTTTTAAAAGAATGACTTCATGGTTATGCAAAGTTAATGCATGTCAAAAGTATATAAAAAAAAGGCGAACAAAGAGAACAAGTTGATTTTTTATCATTCTTTATCTTTTTATCAATGGAAACTTTTCAACAACGCCCTATTACTCCTCCCTCTGACCGCAAGCAAGCTGACAATTTGAATTACTTGAGGGACCAAGACTCATTGAATGACAGTGCTTTCTTGGACAAGCAAAGAGAAAACATGCATGCTCAAATGCCTCCTGCTTCTACAGTTCCCACAAACTTGACTACTGCTTCTGTAGCTCCTACAAACATGACTACTGCTTCTACAGTTCCCACAAACATGACTACTGCTCCTGCTATTCATAAGGAAAGTAACCCATTTGCTTCTGGAACGACTACCACAGGTATGCCTTCTCGCACCATGGGTGATCATAAGCGTTTCCAAAGCACTCAACGCAATGATACCACGCATCGTATTGAAAATGAAGTCCTTTCTATCTTGCAATGGAGAAACCCTGTTCGTTCTGGTGCTATTTTCGCTATTACTGTTGGCTCGATTCTGTTGACACGTTGGTACTCTTTATTGCAAATTGGTTCTAGTCTTTTAACTTTGGCTATTGGTATTAACCTTGTCTATGTCAATCTGGTTCTTCAAAGTCAAAAAGTTCTCACCAATCAAGATGCCGCTCATCCTTACAAGTAAGTTGCATAATAAAAAAAAAAAAAAAAAAAAAAACTCATACCTAAATCATAGTGATGTCATTCATAACGACAAACATGCCATGATTGACAGACAAAGTGTAGGCTACTATACAACTGTCATGACTGAAGTAGCTGAGACTGTGATTCGGGCATTGACTCGTATTGTGTTTATTGAGAACACATGGACCAGTGCTAAATGGATGTCTATTTTCTTTGTTATCTGGAAGGTATCTGCTCATGTTTCTACTATGAACATTATCTTGGGTCTTGTTATGTCCGCTTTTATTTTCCCTCGTCTCTATATCAGCAACAAGGACGTTGTTGATGCTCAACTCCAGAAAGGTCAAACATTGCTTCAAACAGGTATTAAACAAGCTCAAACTGCTGCTACTACTGCTGTTCAAGATACCTATGCCAAGTCAAGAGCTTTTGTCGCTAAGGCTGGCACTACTGGTACTGATGCTAAGAACACCATCAAGAATGAATCTGTTACTGTCAAGCAAGATTAAGCGTACCATTTTGTAAATAAAGAAATGTAAATAATAATTCTTTATTTTTGTGAAGCAAATGAGGGTATGATGAATTGAGAACCCTTGTTTGATTGACCAGCTTGAAGAAGACCTACATAGGGTGTTACATCCCATAAAAGTGTCAAATTGGCAGGATTGTCACTATGATTACAATTAGACCTTGTTTATAAAACCCATGTTTGTCTTCTTTTTTTTACCTCCATTTTTGACTGATATCAATCAGAGCGTACTTGTTTCTGACATTACGTAATTTCAGGTGTGCTTTTTCTTTACTGGTAATGATTTTATCCCAAAGTACAACACGGTTACGTCCCTAGAAAAATAAGGCATTGATACCATGGTGTTGTTACTTACAAACTGTTTGTTTTGATAGTCTGCTACTACTGTCACAAACACTTGTTTTGTGTTCCAATTAAACATGGGTGTAAAGTCTAGTTATAATGAGTATGCAGTGGAGGAGGGGAAGGCCATTCATTGCTTGCCTGCATCAATATCAAAGGTCAATCGAGCAAATTCACTTTTACTATTGCGATAATCTGTATCTTCAGGGCCATATCTACGTGTGACACTATAGAAAGAGAGAGAAAAATATAAGCTCAAGATAACCATGCTATAGAGAGGTACATTTTAATATTGTTTGTGTCAACTTGAAGGTTAGGATCAGTCGAACCATAGCCTGTGATGGCTGAGATCAAGGCAACAAGACCCAATACTGTACCAATCACAGTAACAGCAAAAGAAAAGAGGTTCTAATGTAAGAGCATAAGATAGAGCATGGACATGGTATTACTTTATTACATTAGCTCTTTGTTGCAAGTTGTACATGTTAAAGAATAAAAGGACAAAAGCAAAACTGAATTCCCGCGTTCTTTAGCCAATCAGCGGAGTCCTAAACTTAAGGAGACAAAAAGGCATTCGACGTGGCAGTGTCTTTGTCAACCAAATTATTGTGTGACCATATATCCTCTTTTTTCTATTCCAATTTGATATTCTAACCCTTGATTCCTATAGAAAAAAAAAGAAAGAAAGTATATAAACTGACTGTCTTTGTTACAATAACAAGAAAGAGCATTATAGAGCAAAATAAAAAAAGTTGACATGCCTTGAAGCTTAGCATAAGTGAAGTGTCCCTAATAAAAATCCTGAGTTTAAATTGGTATTATCATGTCAAAAACGAAAATTAGACATTCAAGCATTGCTCTTCCGCTTGATTCTCCAAATCGTAACCTTCAGGCCAAAGCTTCCAGCTCAGGCAGGAAGAACAATAATAACAACATTTCTCTCTCTTGGGAAAAAGTGGTGTCAGGTTAGGCAAGTACCAACTTGTCCTTTTGACCGATTGTCTTCACTCCATCTGCATCGTTTACAGACTCATATACCATCAGCGAGTCACCCTTGTCTGACTCTGCTCAACCAACACCTGTTAACTTGGTTTAACCTTTTATAAAAGTCATTGAGAAAGACAGTGTTCTTATCGATACTACGGATATCAAAGATGAAGAGCTCTCGTTTGATGTCCTTCTTGATTTTAACAAGAATATGGACGAGAACGGTGGCTATGAAGATTATTGTGGCCGCGTACCTGTGATCCGCAAATATCTCAGCCGTTCGTTTAAGAAACTGTTTGGAGAAAAGATGGTTTGGGTCGCCAAACAATCTTGAATGAAGGAGTGTATTTGGTTAACGGTACCTTTATTAAAGGCTCTCCCAGTTACCCAGCTGATGCGCGCATTGTAAGGCTTACAACAGAGTCAATGTAAACTATCTAAAACACATACTTTTGAAGTTTGGATTCCCTGAAAATATAGTAATAACAATTTTCAATTCTCTTTCCAAAAACTCAATCAAGATCAATGTTAATGAATACTTCACTCGAGTGGTTCACAAGAAAAGAGGACTTAAGCAAGGCGACCCTATTTCATCAGTATTGTACAACCTAGCTTTTGATCCCTTTCTAAGGTATGTTATTGAAGATGAGTTGATGAAAGGATACACGTTGCAATTAGCTCCAGCTTTTCTTCCATCAACGTCCATATGGTCAACTAGGGTGTCTACAAAGATACTATGCTATGCGGACGATACTATCGTGTTTGTTCATGATCCTGATGATCTGGTTTGAGTGCAAAAGCGTATCAAGATCTATTGTTGGACTTCTAATGCGTTGATCAATTATAACAAGATTGAAGCAGTATCGCTATTAGGAAGAGATTCGTTTCGATTTTGGTCTAGACACCTGTTGCCGCTTCAGATTGAATGAATAACGTCAACTGAGAACAGTCAACCAACAATCCACCTTGGCTTTCCTTTGTTACAATCTCTAGAGCAAAGAGCCACCTTTTTTTGCTGATCTACTGGCCCAACTAGAACAACACTTCAATATGCACTCTGTACGCAATCTGTCGGTATTGGGATGAGCAACAGTAATCAATACTCTGGTGTTCTCCAAATGTTGGTACCTTTTTTGTGTGGTTCCTTTTACCAAGACAGAACTCTCTTGTATCCAGTCCTTAGCAAGCCGTTTCATGAACAAGAATATTTTTCCAAAGATTGCTTGGAGTACTTGTACATAGACAAAAGACGTTGGTGGACTAGGAGTGCTATATCTAGTTTTGCAAAGAGGTGCACTATATTTTCGATGAGTAGTGCCTCTACTACTAGATTCAACTGAAGTATACTGGAAAAAACTCTTGAAGATTCATTTACAGTACGCAATTGGGGCGACGCATGTTCAGATTCCTTTGCTGTTTCCGAACACTAAGAGATTCAAAAAGTCTGCCTCTGCTCCTAAAGCAAGAACATCCACTATTCATCTCTTGTATTCTTCTTTGGATCGAATTCTTCGTAATTTCGATACGATGCAGCTAAATCCTGCGGCTTGCTTACTCCTGCCTTTTATTGATGTCATGCACTCAGTTGTCCCAAATCGTTCATATCTCCCGATTGCTAGTCGTCATCTTCTTGTTGGTAGTCTCATGTCGTTCAATCTTTCTACACAAGTCATTGAATGGAAACCAGCAACTGATATCCCTGAAGAACTGATGGGCCCTCAACAAAAATTAATCCAAGCTGTCTAAAGACATAAGGTGAAACCATTTCCCTTCTTTGCTGCTTATTTAGAAGCTCCGTCGCACTTGGGTAGTACTTCCCCATACACTGCTATGCTTACATTCCAGTCTTTGGTGAATTGTCTTGATTTACCTGACAATTTCAATTCAATCAAGTCCATATTGGCAAAGGCATGCCGTTTAAACTACCTTGAGTTTCAACCTGTCCTTTCAATTTTTCAAGCTCGGTCTTCACAGTTCTGGCCTGAATTCTGGACCATGTCGTTGCTCTCTGTAACAAGAAATGTGGTTTATCGATTTATTTTACATAAATTGCTCACCCAAATCCGCCTAAATCGCTTTATTTAAGATACTTTTCGGCCTTCGATATGTTTGATTTGTTCATTCCGTTCCGAAGATGATAACCATTTGCTGTTTATGTGTTTGTCCAAGGATTTCTTTTGGCGTGAACTGATTTTTAAGTTCCTGTGGTCAACTTTTACTATCGATGGTATAATTATGGCAGTGCAATCATTGGACTTCCATCCTACTAAATACTGTCAAAATAACAATCTCACTATACAAGACGTGGTGTTTACTGTATTAACGGAAATTTGGAAGGCTCACTGGAGATCTATCTTTGATAATGTATCCTTTGATCCTCAAAGGCTACTGCAACAAACCCATGTTAATCTGCAACTACAAGTAGCAGAGAAACACATAAACTCAAGACTCTAACGGATAAGAAGCTAAATAACTCAACTCATCTAGCTCATACTTAATCTCTTCTATTTCTACACCAGTTCTTTTATTTTACTTTATAACATTTTAATTTGCGCCCACCTCTTGACAGTGGTTCACATTCGTCTACGTGAAGCAATAAATAAAGCACTTTAACAAAAAAAAAAAAATTAGACATCCAAGAGAAATAATGGACTAAAGGTATCTAAAAACTAAGAGCTATCAAAAAGCGTATTAGCAAAGTTAGTAGATATAGACACGGCGCATCGAATGATATAAAGAGAATAGTACATTTGTTAGTAAAATATAGAGCTATCTTTCAAAAACGTATTTTCAATTTTTGAGCCTTAACGTACACTTTCTATAGTACTTCTGCAAATGTAACGCTTTGAATGTATTTTATGGAATCAGAGAAACAATTCGTACTAAGAAATGTTATACTAATAATATCTCTATCGCTCACCAATCGCAAAATAGTGAAAAATGAAGATTTCGTAAAAGGGATCTAAGGGCAAAATGACAATTTTCTCATGTTTTCATAAATATGTTCTTTTATGTATGCTCAAATATAAGAAACTCAAAAAATGGGAATCAGAAGGTAGAATGATAGTTTATTTTGAAAAACACTCGCAGCGGGCTGCCAATCCGCCGCTAGTATTATTATGCCAATAGACTGTTTGCCAAATTGATTCAAGAAAAAAAGGTAGTTTATGTTGGAGGTCTATTTAAGAAGACACAAGTCGATACTCGAAAAAGGCATAAATCAAGGATCAAAAACATATTAGGTGTGTAATGCGCCAAATGGAACCAAAAGTTATTTAATAGCCACATAGTATGCATGCTTCTAATTGTATGGATAGATAGATAGATAGATGTAAACAAAATGACTATTCTACTATTAAAAATGTTGAGAAAATCGTCCTATTTGTTCTTAAGGTCTTTGAGCCATAACTTTACAATTCTACAATAGATTTCGTAAAGATCATATGGCTCATAAACGTGTACATAGCTCTACTTTTAGAGGTACAAAGTTCCAAAAAAGCGGAATTGTCAGGGAATAAATATTGACTAAAGGGGTCCCATTCAACAGAAATGTCAATTTTTCTTAGGACTTTAAATAAAACAGGAACATAGCCAACTTTTGATGTCGACCCAAAATGACTTTAAAAGTTATGTATTCTATAGATTTAAACAAAGGACTTTATGCTCGTTTTTTATCAAAACAAAATACAATGAACAGTGTCTCGTTTTCTTTAAACAAGCATAAAATATCGTTTGACAAAGAAAGACAGGTTCTCATTCAACCATGTATCACAATGCTCCTTTTTCTTTCCGCTTATGCAAGCAAATGGCTTACTTTGTACTTCGTGCTTTTAAAAAAGGAACCGTCACGAATACTCTTTTTTCTAACTCGTCTTGAACCTTCAAAGATTTTTCAGTCTTTTTTTGTACTTGCTCATTCAATGTCAACACAACCCATCACTCAATTCTCCTGTATGTCTTAGCACCTTTTTTCTCGGTCTAAACTAACACTTGGTATAGTTCGTTCTCAAAAAGAATTGACAATCTGGAACGGCTATCCTGATTTCAAGGCTGTCAACAAGTTTGAAAAGTAAGCTGAGTGCTCCTTGAAAGACACAGAACGCGCTAACATAACCTGTAGGCCAGATGCTACCAGTCGCATGTTTCATTACAGTAGATACGGTGCTGTTTATGCCTATGCAACTAATCAAAGGTACAACCATATAGTTGATCATGTGAAGCTAATCCGATCATGTTATAGTATCAAGGTATTCGATGCTACTTCTTTAGAACAATATTGTGAGATTGAAAGAGCCAATGTGGTTGATTTCTGGCTTTCCCCTCAAGGTAGCTATTTGGCTACTTGGGAGCGTCCCTGTAAGTACACTTGAGATCCTATGTTTGCATGTACTGATTTTGTATTAGCCAAAGCCGAAAATGGTGCTGCCAACAATAACCTCACTATTTGGAATGCCAAGACTGGTGAGTCTATTGCTGCTTTTGTTCAAAAGGCTCAAAACAACTGGAACTTTCAATGGACTGATGACGAAAAGTACTGTGCTCGCATGGTTACCGGTGAAGTCCAGTTCTGGGAAAGCAACAATATTGGCAAATGTAAGTAATGTTGATTGATGCGATGCCTTTTTTTTTCTTATACATTGGATAGCTGTTTGGGCCAGACTTAAACTTGAAGGTATTGCACAATTCTCTTTGAGTCCTGGTAAAGCACCCGCTGTTGCTGTCTTTATTCCTGAAAAGAACGTAAGCAGTTTTATTTTTTTTATTGAGGGAGTTTATTTTAACTTATTAACTAGGGTGCACCTGCTATTGTTCGTATGTACAGTATTCCCAACTTCAATTCACCTTTATCCAACAAAACATTCTTTAAGGCTGACAGAGTGACATTGCATTGGAATGATTTGGGTACCAATTTGCTTGTGTTGACTATGACAGATGTAGACAAGTCCAACAAATCTTATTATGGCGAGACCAACTTGTATTATCTTGCAGTTGCTGGCAATTTTGATTGCCGTGTTCCTCTTGATAAAGAAGGCCCTGTTCACGATGTGACTTGGGGTCCTGATTCTAAGGAATTCATTGTTGTCTATGGCTCTATGCCTGCCAAGACCACTTTGTTTGATCATCGTGCAACTGCTGTCTTTGACTTTGGTATCAATCCCCGTAACTTTGTCAAATACAATCCTCAAGGACGCACTATCTGTATTGCTGGTTTTGGTAACTTGAACGGTACGATTGACTTATGGGACAGAAAGTCTCTTAAGAAGATCAATACATTTGCTGCTCCTAATGCTTCTCATTGTGAATGGTCTCCTTGTGGTAGATATCTCTTGACAGCCACTTTGACACCTCGTCTTCGTGTAGACAACGGCTTCAAAATGTGGCACCATTCTGGTACTTTGATCTATGAAGAAGCTGTTGATGAACTCTATCAAATTGGATATCGCCCTGAACCTGCTAATCGCTATCCTATGAGAGCCATCTCTCCTCCTCCCAACCCTATCAAAATTCTTCCTACGAAAGGTGGCGGTGCTAAGGCCAATGCAGTTCCTACAGGTGCCTACAGACCTCCTCATCTTAGAGGCACTGCTGCTCCCATGTCTCTTTCTGAAAGAGCTGCTGCTCTTAATGGCGTTGGTAAATCTTCTGGTTTCCAACGTAAAGTTGTGGGTGCAAAGACAAACAACAAGAATCAAAAGAAAGAATCTACTCCTGCTAAGCAACAACAACAATCTCAAACAGAAAGTGCTGCTAGTGCAGAAGAAAGACAAAAGAAGATTCGTAATCTTGAAAAGAAATTAAGACAAATTAGAGAATTGAAGGATAAGATGAGTCAAGGCGAAACATTGTCTACTCCTCAACAACAAAAAGTGGCTTCTGAAGTCTCTGTGATGAGAGAAATTGCTAACCTTCGTCTTGAATAGACATTGTATTTAAAACACATCATGCAAGAGTTTATATAAATGTAGACTGTACATCTTTAACTTTATTAAATTCTCAATTGGTTTTTTGTAAAGTCTTATTTTTCCGACTGTGTAGAAAGTTGTTTCTTTCTCTCTCTCTATCGATGGACGTCAATGAAATTCGGTTTGCTTAATTTAAATGACGTAAAGAAACAGAGCGAGAAGCTTTGACAATAATAATAATATCTATTTATACCCAAAAAAAAAATAGAACTATCTAGACTCTAGGATATCTTATTTATATGCAGAACATTCAGGAGTTAGTTAAAAAATTCCTCTTTCTTTTTCTCTTTTTTTTTTTTTTTTTTTTTTTTTTGTGTGTACACACGCGTGTATTATACCATACACATCTCTTTTATCTACTCTCCTTTCCACTCCTTTAAAACACCATGTTCATACCAAAAAAGAACAGCCTTGAGTTGATGCTGAAACGAAAGAGCATATCTATCAATTTCAACAGCGATAGTAACAGCAACAACAACAATAATAATAAAATCAATCGCCATCATCATTGGTCAGATATTTGCGCTGAATTCATTAAAGAAATCGTGTTCAAGAGAAAGAATTCAATTTGTGACGAAAACAACAATCAACATTTCTCAAATACTTCTAATCTCTGTCTCGACCAATTATCAGAATTTCAAAAGAGTTATGTGTCTTTTCCTGAGTTCAGTGATTCAAACAATGAATCTGATAATGATTCTTATCACACAAATAATGCATCCTCTAATACTTACTGGCTATTATAACTTATTATTGAAATAAAATAGATATATATACATATATACATCACATTCTAGTTCTCAAGAAAAAAAAAAGCTTGTTTATGCGTTATTTATTTTTAATTAATACAGACAGACTTGACATATTGCAAATTGATTAATGTCCCTTTTTCGTACTCAGTCTGTCGGTTTTTATGCAAACTTTTTTTCCAACTCAGTTCATACTGGTATCATTCTACAGCAGATCATGGTATTCAGTATCTTTAACCAAATCAATCAGTTGCATTGGTTTCAAGAACAAAAAAAAAAGACATATACATGATTTCTTATAATGCAAATATTGTGTGTTTATTGATTTGCTCATCCAACTTTTTTTTTTTTTTTTGGTACGGATATATGTCAAAATAAGGTCCAAATTAGCTTCTTTATAGACTGGTTGGTCGCTTTATTTTGCCATATATCTACTATGATAAATAACAACTTCCTCGAGCAAGTTCGCTATACTTCTCATGGAAAACACTACAATGTCTTGTTTTTAGAGAGTGGATCGAGAACTAGAACTGTTGTTAGCAATATATTAGAAAGCAAAGCACACATGATGGACCTTTAAACTATGTCTATTGTCACAAAATTATTCGTTCATCATTAGTCCTTTACTAAACTATTCTTGTTTAGCAATTCCATGGACAGTTTAAATACTTTTTTTTTAAATACGTGATAATTGAGTTTTTGTTTCTGTAGAAAATGACTCATGTAATGCTTTTAAGATTATTTCTTTCAGAAAGCCTTTGTTTCTTCTGGCAGTAGCGATAAACAAACAGGATTTAATTGATCAAGATATCCTATCAAGCGTAGATCAAATCCGCGGAAATACACAAGGCAAAAAAAAAAGTTAAGGAGATATGTGTTGTGGTTTATCACTATCAACCCAAAATGAAAAGGCTGAGTGCTCTAAAAAGAATAATGTTGGTCTAAAGAAAAGTTGAGTATATCTCAAATAAAATTTGCTTTTAGTTCAGTTGGCTATAAGGTACAAAAACGTACACACAAATATTACTACCAATAAATGCTCTTTTAAAAGAAAATACACAACTCTTTGACAAGCACTTTGCTGTCTATTCTTCTAATGTCAAGTATAGAATAACTAAAAAGGAAAAGCATGAGAGCAAAGAAAAGGAATGTTGTTGTTTTTTTATTATTATCATGTAAGCTTTTATTTATATGATATCATAAATCTGCATCTGTATAAACAACCATACTTTATTGTCAAGTTCACAATACAAAATTGAACAGTACTAGTAACAAGAATAATAATAGAATAGAAAAAAGAGAAAGAATAGTTTAAAAAGTCAATGTTTTCTTACAATCGATTTTACAACTTGGAGATGACAGCATCAGTAAATTCTTTAAGAGTGCTGGTACCGCCAATATCAACAGTCTTGGCAACATTGGTGCCAATGGTTTCATAGACAGCAGAAGAAATTCTGTTGGCATGTTCGTCCAAGTTTAAGTGTCTCAACATCATGACAGAAGACAAAAGCATAGCAGTGGGATTAGCAGAGTTTTGGTTTTGAATATCAAGAGCAACATGACGACATCCCTATAAAGTTTTTTTTTTTTTTTTTTTTTTTTTTTTTTTTTTTTTTTTTGGTCAATGATAATCCCTTCCAAATCAAAGTTTACTTACAGGTTCGAACATGGCATATTCACGACCAATGTTACAGCCAGGAATCAAACCGGGACTACCGATTAAACCAGCACCCTACATAGACGAATTAATTCAACCATGTATTTATCAACTCAAAATACTTACAACATTGGAAACAATGTTACCGTACAAGTTGGGCATAACCATAACATCGAATTGTTGAGGACGAGAGACAAGTTGCATGGCAGTGTTGTCAACAATCATGTCATTGACTTCAATATCATGGTGAGCATATTCCTTTGCAACATCACGACAAGTACGCAAAAAGAGACCATCAGCCAATTTCCTTTACAAAAAGAAAAATGAATCGCCTGTATCTATCATTAACCCATTACTTACATGATGTTGGCCTTGTGGATAATGGTGACCTTCTTACGGTTGTTCTTGACAGCGAAATCAAAAGCGAAACGAGCAATACGTTCAGTCTTTGCGCGAGTAATGATCTTGAGAGATTCAACAACACCAGGAACAGACTTTGAAATATAAAAAAAGTCAGATCAAAGATATGCATGATTTATTCCTTTACTTACTTGGTGTTCTAAACCTGAATATTCACCTTCAGTGTTTTCACGAATGATGGCAATATCAACATTACTCAAACGAGATTCAACACCAGGAACATTTTTACAGAGAGAAAGAGAGGCATACATATCAAGATCCTTACGCATAGTGACGTTGAAAGACTTGTGACCAAAACGGGAAGTGGGGGTGAAAAGAGTACCCTTAAGACCGACCTTGTTACGACGGAGAGAAGCAATAGATTCTTGGAAAAGTTCATCATCAGTAGAAGTGATACCAGAAACATCGTATTGTTCAAATTCAACAGGAACACTGGCAGCCTTGAAAACATCCTTTACAGAAGAGGCGAGTTCCTGGCCAATACCGTCACCAGGAATAAGGGTAACGGTGTAATTTCCTCCATACTTCTTGGAAAAGACCTAGTTCAGGTTAAAATACTGCTGAAAAAAAGAAACTATATATATATGTATGTTACTTACAGACTTTTGTTCAGCGGCAGCAGGGGTGGGAATAGAAGCTTGAGAAGCAAAAGCGCGAGTAGCAACCTGTTCTATATGAGCTCAAGTTTATTATTATTGATTTATTCTAACCTTCTTGGCGCTGTTAAGAGCAGTGGGTTTAGCGACGGCCTTAAGAAGCATTTTTAAGTTAAAAAAGAGGAAGAGATAATAGATTTGTAGCGGGACGGATAAAGGCTGGAGGAATTAGAATTTTTTTTTTTTTTTTCAATTCACTCCGGGGTAACCCTTAATAAAAAAGGAGGAATACCACCAAAAAGAGTAAATGCTTTAAATTTACGTCAGACGCGAACTATTCTATTTTTTTTTTATGTAAAGAACCTCAATGCCAAGTGTGTCTAACAATTATTTTGTATTTACTGCAACAAAAAGAAGAAGCTGTCAATGATGAAGAAAAATAAAGTTCGTGTAAATTTGAAAGAGTTGCACGAAGTATTGATATAAACTCTATATGTTTGTATTATCAAGACCTATGTAGCGTTATTTGCCAAACAAGGTAACCATGTTGACATGTACATATCTTCACAAAAAAAAAGTGAGACGATACAGAATATCAGCATGGATTTTTAGATACTGCCTATTCAGAGTCCGTTGTGTAAGCGTGTGTACAATGCTACAGAAATCATGTAAAATCACCGGTTGCTCGGAGGGAACTTTAGATATAAAAAAAAATAGGGTTTATTTTTTCTTCTTTTCCTTTCTCACTTTCTTTCTTTCTCTCAACAATGAATACCGAGATCCGAGATTCTATTGCCCAAACTATCAAAAGTCTCGATAGAGAACTTCGCGAAATCAGTATCAAGGTAAAGAATAACACAAATACGTTTCTTTTAATCTAATAATCATAGATTCATGATGATCCCGAACTAGGCAACAGAGAGTTCCATGCTCATGATCTTTTGACAGCTTACCTCGATAAGAAGGGCTTTGAAGTCACTCGTCAAGCTGCTGGACTCGAAACTGCTTTTATGGCCAAATTTTCTAACAGCAAGTCCGGTAGACGTGTTGGTTTTGTTTGTGAATATGATGCTTTGCCTGGGTAAGACTAGTCAGCATATATATACATATAAGGGCTTTTTTCTTATTTATCTATGTAGTGTTGGCCATGCTTGTGGTCATAATATCATCACTGTGCAAGGTCTTGCTTCTGCTCTCTGTCTCAAGACATTAATGGAGCAAAACTTGGTTGAAGGTACAGTTGTTCTTTTCGGTACTCCTGCTGAGGAGTCTACAAGTGGTAAAGTCAATTTCATCAATAAGGGTATCCTTCAAGATAGTGTTGATTTCTCTATGATGCTTGTAAGTACATATGTGTATGTGTAACCGAAGGAGTTAACCTTTCGTCTAGCACCCTTTTGCTGATGATTCTCTTTATGCCAAAATGTTAGCTTTGGATACCCTTGAAGTTGAATTCTTTGGTAAGGCTTCTCATGCTGGTATGGCACCTTGGAATGGTGTCAACGCTCTTGATGCTCTTATGCAAGGCTTTGATAACGTTGGTTTATTGAGACAACAAATGTTACCCACCGACAGGTACTCTAATATTGTAAAAGGGTAGTCGTATGCTGATATATGATATTCTAATAGAGTTCATGGTGTTATCACTAATGGTGGCAAATCAGCCAATGTCATTCCAGACTATGCTTCTGCCAAATTCATGGCTCGCTCTGTTACCAAAAATCAACTTAAGGAATTGAAGGAACGTGTTGAAAAGTGCTTCTTGGCTGCTGCTCGTGCTACTGGCTGTTCTGTCAATTTGAAATGGGCCGAAATTGGTCCTCTTGACGATGTGTTTATGAACGATGCATTAACAGCTAGCTTCAAGCACTACATGAGAGAAGAAGGTATTACTTACCGCTCAAGATCTGAAGAAGAACAAATCACTACAGGTAGTACTGATATGGGTAACTTCAGTTATGTTGTTCCCTCCATTCATCCTGCTTATGGTATTCATACAACTGCTGCCAATCACACCAAAGAATTCACAGCTGCTGCTCGTACTGAAGTTGCACATCAAGATACACTTCGTGCTGCCAAGTGTCTTTGTTTGACAGCTGCAGAAGTTTTGCGTGACGATGAACTTTATAAGCAAGTCGTTGCTGATTTCAAGAAGGGAAAGCCTCAATAAAAAAAAATAAAGTTTATACATATTCCCCTTTATTCATTGTATATATATCGGACGCGAGCACCCTTTTCTTCATATTTGCCTGCTTTTTGTCTTTCTTGTCTATTTATACTTCTTGACAATACAAACCAAATAGTGCCGACACTGAAGATAGAAATTAAGTATATTTATTGAAAAGTGTACGCCGCTTAAAAAAAAAAGGTGGGGAGGGGATTTATCGACAAAATCGCATGAATAAAAGTGAATCTATTTTTATATTATAGCTGATATACACATCAAATGTTAACTTCATTTTTATCTGCCAGTGACTATATAGCTTTGTGAAGTCTTTCAAAACGTATCAAGTGGCAAAAACCAATTTAGCTTCAAAAACAGATGTTGTGATACACACATGATTAGCTTGAGAAATACATGTAATATGTATTTTTTCCATCCTACATAATTGAAAGCATTGAGAATTTCTCATGAACCTAATTGCATAAACAAATAAAAAAAGAGAAACCTTTTTCTTGTTCGCTTATCTCCCCTTTTTCTCTTTCTTTTTTTTTACACATTCTAGAATGAAGCAAGAAGAATTGATCGATGTTCAATTATGGCAGCGAGCTTCTGAAAACATAGATTGGTTCAAAAAGCCTACATCTATCCTAGGATCACGTCCTGGACCCAACCCTTACACTTGGTTTCCAAATGGCAAGCTCAACACTTGTTACAATTGTCTTGACCGTCATATGAGTGGAAACATGGCAAATCAACCATGTCTCATTTGGGATTCTGCAGCGACAAATACCAAGATTACATTTACGTACGAGCAAGTGTTAGAACAAGTCCAGACACTGGCTGGTGTGTTCCATTCCTATGGTCTGTCCAAAGGAGACACTGTTTTGATCTATATGCCTATGGTACCTGAAGCTGTATTTGCTTTTTTGGCCTGTGCTCGTATGGGTATCGTGCATAGTGTCGTGTTTGGTGGATTTGCCCCAAAGGAACTAGCAAAACGTATAGATGATTGTAAGCCCAAGATTGTCTTGACAGCCAGTTGTGGTATTGAACCAAAAAGAATTATACCTTATAAACGTAAGTACCCTTATAGAAATACGACATCTCATGTAAAACAAAACAAAAAATAAAGCACTTCTTGAAAGTGCTTTGAAATTAACTAGTCATCACGTCCCTATTCGAATTGTGTTTCAAAGACCAGGTCAAGAAAGAGCTTTGATGAACTATGCTCAAGGTGATCGAGATTATGATGATGAAATGGAATACATTCGAAAAAAGAAGGCTCAGTTTAAGCCATGTGTCCCTGTGGATAGTGACGATCCTCTTTATGTATTGTATACAAGCGGAACCACAGGACAGCCTAAGGTATGACAAAAGAGGAGAGTAAGATGCTTTTGTTTACATAGGGAAATAGGGTGTTGTTAGATCAAATGGAGGACATGCCGTTGTATTAAGATGGTCAATAGAGTATGTATTTAATATTAGAAAAGGAGATGTTATTTTCACAGCAAGTGATATTGGGTAAGTTATAAAAACAAAAAAGAGACAAGTTACTGAATGAAATGGTAGCTGGGCAGTCAGTCACAGCTATACCATTTATGGCCCTATGTTGATTGGTGCCACGACTATCTTGTATGAAGGCAAGCCTATAGGCACTCCTGATGCAGGTGTGTTTTGGCGTCTTATCTCTGAATATATGGTTAAGACTATGTTTACTGCTCCTACTGCTGTTCGGGCTATCGCGAGAGAGGATCCTCAGGGCAGTTTGGCCAAGAAATATGATTTGAGCTCACTGACATCTCTCTTTTTGGCTGGTGAAAGAAGCGACCCTGGAACACTTAAATGGTGTCAAAATACAGTGCATAAGAACTGTACAGTGATTGATAACTATTGGAGCACTGAATGTAAGTTTATGGAAATAGGATGAACAATGTCTGATATTGTCTATCTAGTAGGATCTCCTGTTACTGCTATCTGTGCTGGTGTGGTTAAAGATGCACGTAAGGCTGTCAAATGGGGATCAGCGGGTAAACAAGTTCCTGGATCGCGCATCTGTGTCTTGAAAGAAGGCAGCTTGGAAGAAGCAAAAGAACCTAATCAGTTTGGAAATATCGTCTTAAAACTCCCTTTGCCTCCTGGCGCTTTCCCAGGATTATGGAATAATGAAACAGGCTATAAGGCAAGTTATTTTGATAAATATCCTGGGTATTTTGATACAGGCGATGCTGGTCTGGTTGATGAAGAAGGTTATGTTTATATCATGTCTCGCACAGACGATATCATCAACGTGGCAGGTCATCGCCTTTCCACTGGATCGATTGAGCAAATTCTTGCTTCGCATCCTTTAGTGGCAGAATGTTGTGTTGTCCCTTTACCAGACAAATTAAAGGGCCATGTTCCTTTGGGTATACTTGTTTTGAAGCATCAAAAAATGACTTTAGATCAACAAGTGCTAAATAAGGAATTAGTGGAAGCTACACGTCGGGATTTGGGAGCGATTGCATGCTTTGAAAAGGTTGTAATTGTGTCCCGCTTACCCAAAACAAGAAGTGGTAAAGTCTTAAGAAGAAGCATTCGAGAAATGGTGGAGGGTAAAGAAGTTAAGGTACCCGCCACTATTGAAGATGAAGATGCTCTTTATGAAATTTATCGCGTATTGAAACAGCATGATTTAATTCCTCCTTTACTCAACAAATTGTAATAAACAAGCGGAGTTTGTCTATAAATGAACAAAGAAAACATACATATTCAGGGGTAAAGAAAGGAGAGACAACTGATTTAATGATACTTGTTTGGGCAAGATGTTTATATTGAAACAGCATGCGTGTCTGTTTAGCAAGTGAGAATAAAATGAGGTCATGTTGTACAAAGAGTCAATATGACCTTTTAAGACTATTGGAGAACCGCATTGTGTTTTGTTTTTTATTTTTGCAGCAAAATTTAATATAAAGAAATTTACAAAGCTTGAGATTGATTATCCCACCACCAAAAAGATCTATCAGAATTTGAACTATTGATCAATGCTGACTGGATCAATGTATCATACAGTTCTTCCATATAAGAACAAGATGATAATGATGAATATGATGAGTATGAAGAAGATGCAGGAAGGTATGATGACAATGAAGATGAGAGTGTAACTGGAGTTTTCTTTTCGTCTGATGAAGCGAAATCACGATCCTCAGGCAAAAGGGGTGGCAAGTTAATATCATTTCGATTGGTTTCACAAGGCATGCTGTTTGCAAGTTGTACAACCGATAATAGAAATTGACCAGCAAGATGTCTCATCAAGTCTGGAGTTTCTTTGGGTTTTTCAATTTTGTTACTGAGAATAGCTTGATAGTCCCAGGCAGGCATGACAGCATTAGAGACAAGTATACAGTTATCTTGTTGGCGGTAGGAATCTGTTGCTTTTGTACCTAAGATGCTGATATCTTTGTTCAAGTTGGGCTTGGGTATACGGGGCGATGAAGGATTGGCGTTGTTCTTTTGTGATAATTGTTGTTGCAAAATTTGGTTTTGTCTTTTTAAAGAGTCCATCTCTTTGCAAAGTTTTTTGTTTTCGTCTTCTGCTTGCATCAGCTTCTCTTTTAGTGCTTCAGCTGCTTTTTTGTGTTCATTTACTTGTCCTTCCAAAGTGGAAATATATTCTAAGGACAGAGTTTAGTTTGATTGGTTGTTTTTTTTATAGCTTTACCTTTTCTTCTGACTCTAAAGTTTCTAGCAGATATTTTATTGCGCAGTTGACGACGCTCTTTTGGTGTAAGCTTCTTGAGGTCAATACCATCTGCTTCAGCATAGGCTTCCAATGAGATAGATTCTTCCGGCATAGAAGCAAGCGAACTTCTTCTGACCGCAGTTGTTTTATCATCCGCCACCTTTGATAAAGAAGGCGAAACATCCTGTAAAGTTTCAAAAGCAGAATTCATAGGTGGCATCAATGTCATATCAGTAGATGTAATAGTGCTTGGAGAGAGCACAGGCATAGAAGGAGTTGTTCCGGCATTTATTGTGGGAGGAGCAAAAATGCTGGAGGGCGCAGCAGTTTGAATTTCTGTCGTGGGCAAAGTTTGGAACAAGACTTGGTCTGTTTGTTGTTGTTGTTGTTGTTGTTGATTTTGTTGTTGTTCGCGTAAAGCAAGTTGGCGTTTCGCGATTTCAATAAGCTGCTTGATTTGTTCAATGGTAGGCATACTAGTAAGAGGTTCTATCTTTATCTCAGGTTCCAAAATGGCTGTTTGTTGAGGTGGCGTGATAGGTTGTTCAAGCAAGAAATCTGTGTGATGATTAAAATAATAATCACTACTATTAAAATCTTCAGCAGCAGCAGTAGCAGCAGAGGGAGTAGTGGTGTCTACCCATTCCATATCTACAATGTCTTCAAAGTTCATATTATATATATATATAAAAAGTAAGGAGGAAAAAGAAAGAAATGCAAAAAAAGGATGTTGTTTAATCAGCAACTTTTCATATCGTCTAAAATCAAGTCACATGATATAATACGTGTGCGGAAAAAGACATATGTTTTGCCTTAACTTGATTGGTACGGACAACAGAGATATATTTATATGGAGAAGGTACCAGAAACTCTTATCGCACTTTTAAAAAAGTCAGTATCGTATGTTTTCAGACTGCTTCAAGAATTGTGTGTTTACTAATGAAATACTTTAAACATTTCTCGCATAATATACTTCAATTGTGATGATAGACGGTTAAGCTTCCAAAGTGAGATAGTTTTATTTATTTAAAATGGATTGATTTGAGCATCAGACGTCCTTGAAGCATGGAGACTATTAAAGTCGTTTTTGGTGCCAATTTCGACGGCAAAAAATCTGGTACATGTGGCAAGAGTAGAAATGAAAACATCTACTTCAAGAGCCGCTCTTACAGTCGACGAAACTAGGTTGGGCCAATAAAAAAAAAAATGGTCATTTCCAAATTAAATTGGGACAGAGTTGCAAAAATGGGACGCCAATAGGAATTTGGGACAGAGATGTGAAAACGGGACACGGAAGCGAAAATGAAAATGGGACGACAATGTTAGTATCTTTCATACGAATCAAAATTGATTTATTTACCTATTGATAAGAGTTAAAAAATGGAAAGATTTATTTTTGAGAAGACCTCTTGCCTGTAGAATCCTTAAGCCTTTGCTACTTAAAGCTCAGGCACCACATTCGAGATGGCGCTTTGTCGGGTGAGCATGGTAGGACATCCTTGGCCGTTCCAAATAGATTGAGCTATTGTGAACATATTCTTCGAAGCCATTACGTCTCGATTCCAAAAAAAAAAATATTACAGTTTTTGCAAACTAATACTTGATGAATCTTCCGTTTTTCGATACCACTTCCTTGCGTAATATGCTCCAATTTATTTTCAAGGCACGAGTTGCAAGTCTTTATGATACAGAAGTGTCAATATTCAAATTATGACCAAGTAAACATTACATACCTTGGAATTCTTATACTCGTCTATATCCAGAAGTAACAACTCTTCGCGTTTTTCACGAATTCTTAACTGTCTGTACAACTTTTCAATGACGCCATAACGTAAACCTTTAAACTTGACATACGACTTGTTTTTCAAATCATCTCCAAAAACAATCAATGGCATTTTACTTTGATCACCTTCTTCAAACTTTTCCTTATGTGCTCTTCATTCAAATTATTAAGAATATTGCTTTAAGGAGAAGAATATAAGAAATATGTGCTATACCTTGACCTCATTCCCCCTGTATTTGGTGAATAATTATCATGATGACCGTATTGATAACTGCTTGATGTCTTGCGTCTCTTCCGCTTATTCTTTTTGGTGTTCTTTCTTTTTCTTTTGTTATATATTTTTTTGTGCCATTAATGAGAATGTTGACTGCATTTTCGATTGCTTGTTGAGAGCCTTTGTAGTTGCACCATTTGATTTTAGCAGTGTTAAAGCCGTAAAAATTTACTAACGCTCGAAAATGTTGAAGAGCATACATAACATATTCTGTATAATGTTGGAGTTTTGCAGTTTTGGGTGAGGGAAAGTGGGTTTCAATCTGCTCTATATTCAACCTTTTCTTTCTATCTTGCTCTAGTTTTTGTCGGTTGACAGTGCCATTCATGTTGTAATACTCGGCAGTCGACAAACGCCTCAAGTCATTTTTACCATGATAGGATACAAAGACATCAGACCTATTTGGATCGACAGTGCAAGGATGAAAGTAACGATCAACCTCTTCACTAGTGAAATCATCTACCTTCAGGGATACTTTATCGTTGGGTGATATGGAATGAACCTTCCTGCAGAATGAGACCCTACATGTATATCCATCTGTGTAGATACTGTTTAAGAACATTTTTTCTTTTCTTTGTGGTAATTGTTGTAAATCTTCAAAGCTGTATATGTAAGATCATTGTGAGTGAACTGCCTGTATCAATTATTTTAAAATCAAAATTATCATAGAAGCATCTTTGAGTAAAGTTAAACACCGTCTCTTCAGGTTTTTTTGGACTACCTCTTCCAAAAATACCAGCTATGTTTTGGTCATCTACTTTTATAAAACGCCATTTAAAACCTGGATTAGGAAATAAACTGAATAGCCTTGGTGGTTGAAATTTTGGTGGTTGCAATTCGTTCTTGCTGTTGTTGTTCTCTGTTGATGAATTACGCTGTTTTGGCTCCTTCTTCTTTTTCTTCTTTGGTCTTCTCCTTTGCTGGATTAATGGCACTACTGCTTCTACGGATTGTTGCTCTTGCTGGGCCACTTCTATTTGTGATTGCTGATTTTTGGCAATTGTTGACTCGTAGTTCTCAAGTATATACCTCAAAGCCGGTAGTATGTCAAAGGGAGCTTTGTTCAATACATCCCTGATTAAGGAGGTAGCAGATAATCTGTTTCTTATTTGTAACATTAAAGGGTTTAGGGACAGACAAACCCTTGCTTTCATTTGCTCATTTAACGAGCTTGCTATGTTTTCAGCGGTAATAGTTGTCGGACCAGAGGAAAATAATGTTTCCATTACGTGATTGTACACAATGTACTTCACTTCTGGCATCTTTAAGTTCTATTAATGAGTATTATTAGTTCCGTTGGCAAAAAAAGTTAGGCTTGGGCTTGATCCTACATGACTTACGTCAAAAGAAGTGCGCGGCTTATATATGAAATAGTTGGATATTATATTTTCAACGTTTTCAATATAATAATTATTGTAACATGTTGCGATTGTTTCACAGGCAGTCGATAAAACTTGACCATAGTTTTTTATGTCTTGAATTTTTACCAGAATCATTCAACTCATCCCATGTTTCGTGCAGATGAGGGATATGATAAGAATATTTTTGAGCAAATTCGCCAATCTCCATATTTCCATTGATTAGACGACACACAGAATACCAAAAGTTTTGCTGAAAAAATTCATTGCTCAAGCCTTGTGGGTGTTTTAAAATGTAATAATTCACAAATAATTGGGCTTTGAAGATAACTTCCCTCAGGAACAGAGACAGGCCTTGTATTTTTTCTAGAATCACATTAAAAGCATTATCATCAGGCGTTCGTATGAATGACCTCAAGGGAATTGACACTGAATATCTTTCATTTGAAGAGCCCAGACTGTGCTGAATTAATTCTGATAAATTGAAATTGTAGTTCTGGCATTTTTTACTTGCGGAAGCATGTCCTCTCTCGCCAAATGATTTACATATCACACCTTGCGTAGATGGTAGAGAACTACGCGCAATTTTTGCGTCCTTTTTGAGTTTCTTCTCTTCAAACGTATCTTTACGCTTGACGCCTTGTAAAAAATGTAAGCTTTCTTGACAGTTTTTTTATCAGCAAAACACTTTACCTCGCTTTATTGTCGGTTGTCTTGTTTGGTTTTCTGCTAATCCATGTTGTTGCGTCGAAAACAAGATTGCAAACACTCTTCCGTTCTTAATTTAGCTGTCTATGGCATTCAATGCATTAAAAGCAAGTTGACTCTCATGAAGACTACCTTGGACTCTCACTCGGATTGCTTCCAGATCGTTGAGTTAAGAAGTGCTAGTATTCCTACAACTTGGGCACAAAGAACTGATATGATTAGAGTATTCGAGCTTCTGGTTTGCTTACACGTGAGTAGAAAAGATTTTTCTCATATTTTTTCTTGCTCACTTTTAGACATTAAATAGAATGAATTGAAGGAACAATGCTTTTTGGGGAATTGTTGGTCTACCAACAAAATCAAATAATACATGTCATGCTAGTGAATCTCGTACATATGTTACGACAGGTCCGCCATATCAGACCAAATTAAAAAAAGTTTGCTTATCAAACATAAAAGATATAAATAGTTGTCTTTTTCGCCATTTCATACACGTTTCAGTGATGTCAAAGATATTTCATATAGCTAAGAAAAGAATTTATTTCAAGTCTATAAATCTTTTGGAAAACTTCCACAATACATTTTGTACTTTTGCTGCAAGAACAAAGCGGAATATCTTTTCTTCTTGGTACTTCTGTTGTTGCACTTAATGAGGATCAATCTGATATGCTCAGAAACAGGAGAGTTGACCGCATGCGGATCAATTTTGATCTACTCACCGATGACGAATGCAAGCTGGAGTTCCACTTTACTTTAGCTGAAGTAACATACGTCTATGATTATGTGACAATAGGATGTGCTGCAAACAAAACCCATTCTTCTAAAAAAAATTACGATATTGGTTTCTTTCAAAATACAATAATTTATTTTCTAGCAATAACGTATAGGCAAAAGATGCATTTATTTGAAAAGCTTGTTAAATTCTCGACCAATCAACATTCTTCTAATCTCGCTTGTTCCAGCGCCAATTTCGTATAATTTAGCATCACGCAAGATTCGGCCAGTGGGGTATTCCATAGTGTAGCCATTACCGCCAAGACATTGGATAGCATCAAGTGCTACTTCTGTTGCTCTTTCTGCTGAGTACAAAATTGCGCCTGCACAATCCTTGTTACTGATATTGCCTTGATCGCAAGCTTTACCAACGGCATAAACATAGGCACGCGATGCATTCATTTTTGTATACATATCAGCTAATTTGCCTTGTATAAGCTATATTTGGGAGGAAAAGTGTTTCAGTATTCATTATTCACTGGCGTTTGTTTGTTTACCTGGAATTCACCAATAGGAAAACCGAATTGTTTACGTTCATGGACATAAGGAATGGTTACATCTAAAGCAGCTTGCATTAACCTATTACTATCATAAGCTACTTTGTCAGGTACAATGTTAATTACCCCAAAGGACCACCAGAAAGAACAAGACGTTCAAGGTCTAAACCACTCATGAGAACATAAACACCTTTGTTTACTTCTCCCAACACATTTTCAGCAGGGACTTCGCAGTCTTCAAAAATCAATTCACATGTGTTTGAACCACGCATACCCAACTTGTCAAACTTAGGTCCTCGAGAGAAGCCCTTAAAATCCTGTATAGAATATATCAGCCTGTATTGTTCTCGTATCACACTTACCTTTTCAATCAAAAAAGCAGTAATACCCTTAGGCCCAGCATTAGGTTCAGTCTTGGCATAGACCACCAAAACATCAGCATCAGGACCATTTGTGATCCAGAACTTATTACCATTCAATACATAACGATCCCCTTTCTTTTCAGCACGTAATTTCATGCTGACTACATCGGAACCAGCACCAGGTTCAGACATGGCCAAAGCACCCACATGCTCACCTGAAATGAGCTTGGGCAAATATTTCTCTTTTTGTGCCTTATTACCATTACGTGTAATTTGATTGACACACAAGTTAGAATGAGCACCATAACTCAAGGCGACAGAACCACTAGCACGGGAAATTTCTTCCATAACAAGTGTATGTTCAAAGTAACCTAAGCCAAGACCACCGTATTCTTGAGGGGCAGTGACACCCAAAAGACCCATTTCACCAAACTTCTTCCACATATCCATAGGGAATTCGTTTTCCTTATCAATCGAAGCTGCTCGAGGAGCAAGTTCAATATTGACCCAGTTATGGACTGCTTCACGTAACTCTTCTTGTTGAGGTGTCAGGTTGGCAACTGCATGATTATAAGTAGAGAAACCAGCGGATCGTTGTGCCAAGTGTCGGTGAATAGAAGATTTCTTTAAATCAATTAGAAAGAAAAGAGTAGGAAATTTACTTACATTAAACACACTCTTTGAGATTCTAGATAACATTGCTTACAAACAAAGAAAAAAAAAAGGAGAAAGGGGAACAGAAAAAAACAAAACAAAAAATAAATCGTGAGAAAAATGGCTTGAGTATGATCTTTATTGTTCCCACGGCTAGTCGAGTATGACAAATAGTTTACAAGGCCATCATAATACTTTTCTCAAAAGAAAAGGCTTCTATTGCTGATGTACCTAAATCTTTTCCTATTCCAGATAGGTTTCTGCCTCCAAATGGTAAAGAAGGAGGCATGATGTTGTATGTATTGACCCAAACATAGCCAGCTTTGATCTTATTGGCTGCATAGTGTGCCTTTTTTAAATCTTGAGAAAATACGCCCGCCGCAAGTCCATATTCGGACCGATTCACTCTTTCAACCGCTTCATTCAGGTCATCAAAAGGAGTGAGTATACTTAGAACAGGACCGAAAATTTCTTCCACGGCTAAAGGAGAATCATCAGGAATATGAGCGAATAGAGTAGGTGGAATAAAATAGCCTTGGTTGGGTTCTCGAATTTTGCCTGCTATCAAAGGTGGATGGTTACCCTCAATATACTTTTTCACTCGTAAATATTGATGTTTGTCAATTAAGGGGCCATAAAGATAATGAAATTCTGACTCCTTTGAATCTATTGTTGCTCTCCAGGAGGTCTCGACTGTGTTTGTGAGTTGCTGAAGAAATTTATCATAAATCGATCTTTGTACCAAGACTCGAGAGATAGCACAGCAATTTTGTCCTGCATTGGAAAATGCGCCCATAGCAATGTGTTCAACGGCAGACTCCAAGTCAGCGTCTTCGCATACAATGGCTGCATTCTTGCCACCACATTCAAGTGTCAATGGTAACAACCGGTTCGCTGCACGACGCATGATTTCTTGCCCAACTTTGGTCGAACCTGTAAAACTTGTTTTGTCTGTCTGGTCAATCAATGCTTGACTCACATCAACCCCTCCAGGCAAGACATTGAGTACACCAGGAGGTAAAATATCAGTTGCTAAATCAGCCAAGGCTAGTGACGATAAAGGTGTCTGTGGGGCTGGCTTTACAATAGCACAATTACCAGCAGCCAAGGCTGGCCCTAACTTCCAGCCTGTTAGAAGAAGGGGATAATTAAAGGAGGTGATTAATGAAACTGTGCCTAGAGGCTCTCGAGTCGTGAATGCATGCATGTTGTGAAACTGCTGTGACTGGCCATAGAACTTATCGCAGTAACCAGCATAATACCGAAGACAATCAATTACATCGTTTACTTCATAAAGCGCGTCTCCCAAGGGCTTTCCTGTTTGAGCAGACTCAATTTCTGCCATATCATGCTCATGTTCCTCAAGTTTTTGAGCCAAGGCAAGTAGACGATCTCGTCTAAACTTGTGATCAGTTTGCCACTCTGAACTGATGGTGGCATCCTTTGCACTCACAAGAGCTTCTTGAACTTGGGTGAGAGAGGCTTCATATATTTTGTCAAGGGGTAATGCATTGACAGGATTAATAAGTTCTCGAGGTGAGAGGTTTGGTTTGACAAATTGCCCATGAATATAAGGAGTCCATTGCTTCCATAATCGACGCGACATTTTTAGACAAAGAAAGAGGAAAAACTATTTATATATTTACTCGTGCAGATCAAGTTTAGTAATTAAAAAAAAAAAGAGGAGACCCCCTCCTTTTTACAGAATTAGGAGAAGCAGTAAATGTATAAATACCTGTCAGAATGAGTACCAACAAAAGACTTCATTACCATCTTATCTATTATGAAGTTCTTTACTGTTCTCGCTATCCTCTCTGTTGCTGCTTTGGCTACTGCTGCCCCTTGTGGTCATGGAGACAACAACTCTAACCACGAAGATAACAGCAAGCACATCAACAAGGAAAACAACCAATCTATTGGTAGCGTTGGTAGCAAGGGTGCCAATAGTGGTCTTGTAAGTGTAGTTTAATGCAATTTGTACTGACTTAGTCTAGCTCTCTGGTCTTCTCGGTGATACTCACATCTTGAGCCATGAAGAAACGAACAACTATGTCTCTCAATCTGCCAAGAACAACTAATTCGTTTTCTGATTCCTGCTTCATTGTACTCAATATTCTAATTTTCATTCAAAAAAATAAAAATGATTATTTTTGTAAAAGAACTTTTTATTGAATTATAACCAAGGCATCCAAGTGCATTCCATTTGTGCCATTTTTTGAGGATTACTAGCTTGAGAGATCAAGTCAATTACATTTTGATTCAATGGTTTTCCTGCGTTCAGCGTCTTTTCTCTATCAGCTTTACAAGACAAGAATTGTGCTTTTGTTTGGACTTGAAGTACATTGGTATTGATTCTTTCTCTAAACTGAGCATCTGTTACTGAGCGATGATTAGCCAAATGCCAGGTAGCAAGTTCGTCTCTCACAAAAAGACAGAGGTATTGATCTAATTCAAATTCAGGTTCTGTTAAACAGCGTGCAGTGGCCATCAAGCAACTTGTAAACAAGCCTTCAACGCCAATGGGTGTAATGAATTCTTGAATATTAGGTGTGAATCTAAAAGGAATAGCTTCACCATTGCCAAACAATGGGTTTGCTGCATTCCAACCTATCATTGCATATAAGTCCCGATTCATATCCGCACTCAAGACTTACCAGGTAAGAGTTCAGTCATCCAAACATTGCCTGTACTTCGGGAAATCATAATCTTGTGTGGCATACGATGACCAACACTGAAGATGTAGGCCATCAGAGTAGCTGTAGCGTATTGTCCAGTAAAACGTTTGCGTAACATCCAATAATCAGTATATGAGCTCATCGTTTTAAACAAATACTATTCAGTATGATTAGTAGTCATTCTTTTAGCTACATAGCACCATTTTACCTTGCTAAGAATATTTGAGGGAACCATGTTTGCTGAAATATAATCATTGATTTCCATACGCAGATTCAAGAGCTCTGTCTTTTGATTTACAACCTGTATTCATATCAGCAGCTTGTTTTAAATGCATACACAAAACTTACATCTTTTTGAGTATTGACATTGTTTTTGAACTTTTCTACAAAATAAACCAAGGGGTCATCCTTGTGCATTTGTACGCTATCACAATGATCCTCATAGATATCATATAAAGAAGTGTAAGAGGGGTCGTCTTGCACCATTCTAACATTGGGAGCAAGAGGCACAATAGCAGGTAAATGGAATTGCAAATTACGCATACGACTTTCTTTGCGTCTTTCGAGGATATAATTCAACATACGGAACAATTGCATCAATCTCTCTTCACGACGGAATTGACGTGCGACAGGGTTTTGAATCAAGAAAGGATGAAGCGTACCATCATTACCGCGAATAGTTAAACGACGACAACAATTTCCGTAGCTACGAATAATCTCTACTTCTGGTAAAAACCGATCAATACGCAAAAAGTCATTTGCATTGTCCTTGAGCTAAAAAGGGAAAAAATGAATGGACAATTTGCATATAATGATTATCTTACCATCAAGTATTGACCAGGAATCTCGACATCATCAAACTTTTGATGCTGGAATTCAACAAGGTAATGGCTAGAGGCTTCCAGCTTGTGCTTACGAGGACGGGCATCCAACATAGCTTCAAACTTGTCTCGCCATAATCTCAGTTTAGCAACATATTCTTCAAGATTCAGTTTAGACTTTGCAAAGTCATTCACAAAGGCGGTCTTCATGTGTCCGGGATAAAGACTGTCTGCAAATCGGTGAATGTTAGCTACAGTAGCATGTGTCAATTGAAAAGTATCGTTGGGGTTACTCAATCGTGTCAACAATTGCTATACATAAATGAATACACAGTAAACAATCAATCTATACGACTTACTTGTGCGCCTTCATTATACAAAGCAACAACCAATCGATACATGTCTTCGTCAGCTTGAGGCTTGAATTTGAGTTGAATTTGATCTACCATTGTCTCCATCGACAAGGCTAATAATGGATAGCCTGTCTTAAGCATAGACATGATTTCATCTAGGGGACTTGCAGTAGTAGCCGTGGTTGCAATGTTGATTTGAGAAGGTAATGGGCCACGCTGTTGAGCACTCGTTCCATTGGAAGGCACTGCTGCAACAGGTGTTACATTAGGAAAAGATGCTTGTTGCTGTTGCTGTGGTGTTCCTGTAGCGGATTTGGTTTCGCTTGCAGTGCTTGTTGTAGGTGAAGTTTGACCAGCAATAACAGGCGTACCATTCGACTGTTGAGGAATTGTTACTGCTGTTTCTTCTACCTTGACAGCAACATTTTCTTTCTTTTGATCATCATCTTCAGTTGATTTTTCCTTACTTGCACTATCTTCCGATGTATCCATTGGGTCTTCTTTCTTTTCCTCCGCATTTTCTTCCTTATGTTTAGCTGTCTCGTCTTTAGTTTCTTCTGTATCTTGCGAAGTATTGGCTGCTGCTGCTGCTGTAGCATTAACGGCCGTATTGGTATTAGTACCATTCGTAGAATTGCCTTCTGATGAAGATATTGTCGTGTTCTGTTGCTGGGCTGCTTCAGCCGCCATACTAGCCTGTAAGACACTAGCACGTTTCAGCATATCTTCTTTAGCTGTTCTTAACTGGAAGTGAAGTGCTTGTGGGAACTGCTTGGCAATACGTATCAAAATAGTACGAGCATGTCTACCTTCACGATGTTGGAGAGCTGTCAACAGCTGAGGAATGAACGTGATCCAATACCAGACTGGCCAATCACCCTTATAATTTTCAACAGCTCGAGAAATAGTACCATTTTGATCATCCAAACTCAAGAGCCACAAGATGCGCAAGAGATGTTTGCGAGCTTTAGCGTTTTTGTACAGACCAGAAGCTTGCAAATAGCAGCTAACAGCACTGTTTGCCCATGATAAATCCTTAGGGTTTTCCTTGAATCGGCGATCATTGTAGCGGCCCCATTCAGCCCAGGCACGAGGTAAAGTCATATCAATTTGAACAGCGTTGACATAAGCCTCATTGGCTTCGTTGTTATGGTTTAACTTTGCCAAGAACATACCTTTCAGCGTAAAAAACTCTGCTTTTTGTTGGTGTGTGAAATACATCAAATTCGTGTTGTTGATGACATCGAGACCAGCAGTCAATTCACTAGCATTTTGATAGTAACATTTGGCTTGTTCGCGAAGTTTCAAGAAAGCTTCCTGAATTTCAATATTTGGAAGTGTGTAGATTTTGGTCAAGTAATTAATACAGACATCATAAAGCTGGTGCTTACGAGCAACATGTGCGAATCGATTAATAATCCAAGCTGTTTCATGGTAGCCACGATAAGCATAAGAATGTCCGCTGCTTGCATTATTTTGTCCAGGAGCAGGCTGAAGCAAAGGAATCAATGGCAAGTAGGTACGGTTAATGGCACTAAAGATATGTTGACGCCATGCAACAAGGTCGCTCCAGATATTAATATCATCCCACATGTTAGGCAAACGTTCACGCCAAGTGCCGAGGATACTACGTAATTCAGCTGACCGTTGATCCAGGTTTTGAGCATTCGTGCTAGACAAACTCTTAAATATTTGACTAGCTTCTGATAGCTCCAAATACTGCTGGAATGTTTGCAGTAAAGGCAAATGGCTTTGAGTTACTACAGGAGGTAAAGAATGCCACTTTCGAAGTGCAAGTTGAACACCTTCTTCACAAATGCGAGTGAATTCAGGTAATTTGTCTTGACTAGTTTGAGATTTGATCAAAGATAAGAATCCTTCAAATACTTTTTGACGTGGTAAAGGCAAATCCATAGTCTGGTGTAAGGATTGCTCCAACAATTCACGTTCGGCAGTCCAATCAGACAAACGCCATGCGCATTCGAGTAATAAACTTGTATTATTGTCATGCTTAGCTAGGTCTGATAAGATGTCCCATTGTTGCAACTTCTGAGTGCACATAATCCAATGCTCTTCCCACAGCATACTTTCAGATTCTGCTTGAGGCAAAACACCACCACGAGCCTTTATCTGAATGTTTTCATACATGTGTTGAGCTTGTTGCCACATGCCACATTGTTCACAGGAAACTGTCATGTTTGTTTCAGAATAAACACTACGACGACGCCAAAGACCATAAAACATATCGTCTTCATTCAAAGAAGAATATAATTCAGCGAGTGCATCCAGTGTACGCTGCTGATTGAGTTGCTCTTCTCGTGAAATATCCACTAAGCGACCTGTAATAGCTTGTCTTTGAAGCATTTCAATAGCAGTATGCCAGCAATTCTGTGTTTTGCCCAAATACTTGATCAAATGAGAAGGGATTGGTATGGTTGGTTTTGTATTGGAGATACCGGTCAAAATAGCTTGAATCACATTAGGTCTTTGTTCAGATTGTTTACTATGATAGTCTTTTGAAAGCAAGATCGTTAATGCCTTTGATATGTCGTGACGCTCAGCATTTGAAAGAGCTAACCAGCACATAGGGAACAGGTCGACCCAAAGCTTAAATGCAGCATCGTCGCTCAAGTATTGCAATTGACGAATATCATCTAATGTCTCCGTCACATCAATACCTTGAAGGTTCTTCAAAAACGATCTATGCTGCTTGATGATTTCTGATACATTATCAGGAATATCCAGCTCCATTTCATTAATGTCGCTTGCTTGGTTACCAAAGATGCTAATAGGCTTCACCTTCAAAGTATAAGGAGCAGATACTTGAGTATCAATCTTGACCGATCCAATTAATAGGTCCAATGCTTGATGTAGCCAAAAATGATTTGCCAATGGTTCCCAGTTTTGCACTCCCAAAATGTAGTTGAGACGCGTAGGCAAGAGTCGATCAACATTCTTGTCAAAGATAGACATGAATTGTGCTCTGATCTCAGGGTTTTCATTACGAGTACCCAACAAGAACGCATGTTCCATACGAACTGTCAATTCAGAGCGAGCAAATTCAGGGTTATTATAAATCTTGAACACCAGCTTCAAAAAGTCTTCTGTCAGCTTTGTGTTTTGACGCGTTTCTACTGTCATCATCTTGCCAAGTAAACCAGCCTTTTCTTTAATAGTAGGAATAGGTTCTATTCTGTCCAGTACCCATTCACTTAACATGTCTAGTATGTTTCGTAAAAGAGTAACATCGGGGGACTTTTCAATTAGCTGAATCAAGCAAGTCAAGAACCATCGACGTTGGTCACCTAAATAAACGATACGCTTCTTAAGCAATGATAAGCCTAGGATCAACAGGTTGACTTGTGAATCATAAGGCATATTAGAAGCAGAATGTGAGGGCAAAGTATGCTCTTTAGTCAGTAACTGAAGCATCTTGATGATGCCTGGTACGTATGGATCCAAGTATTCACTGTCGCTTGAACTGGCAGCCTGTAGTAGCTTGAGAACACTAAAGATATTGCTCATACTACTTAATCCTTCTTGAATAGTGGTATCGATTAGATTCATAAAAGCAACCACTTCAGGAGGCTGTTCTACTTTCTGGATCTCTGGTTCTTGTTTGATACCATTTGTCATTTCTGTATTGTTTGCATCTTCTAAAGATGTTGCATTAGAAGTATCTTCATTCATAGGCTCGCCAGGCGAGGCTTCAAGAGGTGTATTAACAGTAGCAGGGCTCGCAGCTGCAGTGGGAGGCGTTGCCATAGGTGTACTAGCAGCGGTTGGAGTAGTTGAAGACGTAATAGCAGCCTGAGGAGTAGCCATCAAGCTAACCTTATTCTCGTTGACGGCTTCAATCACATGAGCCAACACAGGATACAATGCAGTTTGAATGCGCGAGTTCTCGCATCGAATACTAGATTCAAGTAGCGATACAATTGACCGATATTTGTCATAAACCAATTTGTTTCACGGTGAGAAATATCTGCATTCAAGATCTCCAGAGCACTACAGACACTTGAGACAATCATTTCATTAGCTTCTTTGAAAATGAGCGAACGCTCCAAATGACTAAAGCGTACATGAACATCAGGCCAAAGCCCAGGCTTTAAGAAAGACTTGACTAATTCAATGGTTCTTTGAACAAGGCGCTTTTGAATCATGTCTGTTGGACTAAACACCATACAAGCAAGACGAACAAGATAACCAACAACGTTTTCACGCAAAGTAAGACTAGGAGAATACTCTTTGTGTCCTGTAGATGTAGTCGAAGAGGGTACAGCCTTTACTTCGCCAGATGATGTTTGCACCTGAGCCTTTTTGTTAGGGTTGGTATCAGTATCCATATCTGAACTTGATTCGCTTTCATCGATATCCATCTTGCGCTTAGAGGGAGAACCAGGAGAAGATGCTTCTTGATTGAATTCTTGTTCTTGTATCTCGATGCGCTTCTTTTCCCAATTGATGATAAGTTCGGCTAATTCTACTGTCAGCAATTTGTGTTCTGGTGTAGCATTTTGAAGCAAGCCAAGCTTGGGAAGTGTGTTGACAATTTGAGGCAAAAAGTGTTCTCGATATTCAAAGAAAAGGTCAGAATGACGGATCAACAATTGATAGACATTGACCATTTGAGAAATACTGTGAGTGTCTTCCACAACTACCTTACGCGTTAGGCGAACCCAGGTTGGAATACGCTCGTTTTCTTGAGGTGCAATACGAACTGGAAGCACAGGTGCAATGATATCGAGGCCTTGTTTGACCAATACACGGGCTTCAGACGAGTGTGCACGTAGCAGAGCAGCATAGATTTGAATAGCGATCTTGCTAGGTGTATCATAAGCCGCAATAAAGTGTGCAATCAGCACATAAGCTGCTTGCTTGCTTGTAGCGTCTTCAAGACGAAGATAGTTCCATCCAAATTTGATAACTTCTTTGCGGCGATCAGCTAATAAATGAGGTGCATATTGGACAATCATGGCAGTCATCTGCAGGAGTTCAATACGAAGTGAGTCTTCGATATATTGGTTGTCTTCTGAGGACTCCATCATCAAACTGGCCCAAATCTTTTCATCTAGTCGCTCCATCATATTGGCATCCAAGATTTCTCCAAAGTCAGCATCTTTGCGAACAAATGTTGCTAATAAAGATGGATTGACCACTTGACGTAAGGCCATCATCTTGAGATTAGAAGGCACAGTATTGTCAGTAAATATAGTCAAGAACTTTTCAAGAATCAATCGCTTTTGTTTGGCTGAAGACTTGAGAGCAATGCTTTCTAAAAAGAAACGTTGTAAAAAGGACAAGTCAGCTACAGATTCATGGGCGAACAAAGCAACCAAATCGAAAATAACATCAATCTCATTCGTGTTCTTCTGCAGATAATCTACAAAGATTTTGGCCAACAAAAGCAGCTCTCGAGTAGCCATTAGACTATATTGTTCTTCCTCTTTTTGTTGTTGAGACAACACTTTTTCTTGACGTTTTCGCCATAATTCAAGCAAGCAATCTAACACCTCGCGATGTGAGATAAGATACTCAGTATTGTAGTTTACAAGAGTATGAACAAGCATGACACCACGATAATAAAGTGCGTTGAAGGAAGGTGCATCTGTCTTGACTTTGGCTGATTTGAACGTCTTGGCGACTAATTCGGATGAAGTATTGGCTACTTCTTCTCGTAAACGAGCAGCAGATTCTGTATTCAAGATGTCGGTAAACAATTGTGCACATTGAACATTGTCCAGTCTCTCGTAAAAGTAAGCAACTGTTTCTACTGGGTATCGGTTGAGATACTTGATCAAATTAGGTCTGAAAGGACTAGATACTGAGCGACGCAAATGACCTTCCATTTCTAATACAACTGTAACCAAATCGTCTAGGAATATATGAGCAGCAGCAGGAAGCAAGTGGAAGATATTGAGGATAGCCACAATGATCTTGATTTCGTGATTTTCGCTGAGTGGTTTACCAGCAGCTTCTTGAAGCACCTTTGGTTCAGCCCATTGTTTCAAGTGATCCAACAGCTTTTTACCGATTTCGACCTTAAAATAGTTTGTCAATAACTCCAACAGCCTTGCTAAACCTTCAAGACCAGCAACACTTAACGTTTTATGATTAGATAGTGTTGTCAAAATAGGGCGAAGACCTTGTTGCAAGAGTTCTTTTGGTAGCTTATGCTGCTGTGCCAATACTTGTTTCAACCCACGATGAGCAGCTTCTACAACCTCAATTGATTTTGAGTAAAGCGATTTAAAGAATACTTGGATGATACGAGCACGAGTGTGTGTTTGTCGCTGGCTACTAAAATCAGAGCATGCAAGTGCTGCTGATAAAAGCTTAATGCAGACAATACGTAAATTCATCAAAGATGTTGTATTTTTGTATTGTGAACTACGACTGACCAGAGCTTGATCTTCAGCATCGGCCAAAGCAAGTGCCTCGTGCAACAATCGAGTTAGTTCATCATTGAATTCCAAGAATGGAGGACGCAATGTCAAACAATACGTAATGGCGTCAATGTGACCAATTTGCATAGCAAAGGGCAATGCACGTAAGGGTTTAGCAAAGATGGGCGCCACTAAGCGTTCGCGAACCGGAGCCAAGAGTTCAGTGACTTCATTGCCAGTTAGATCAGCTAAAAGTTGGAAGGAAGATTGAATTGTCTCTCGAACAGCACTGTTAGAATTAGAGAGTTCACTAAGCAAGAGAGTAATCAAATTTTGGAACTTTTGTTGAGCCTCTGGGGATTCTCCATCTTCAGGGCCATTACAGACCTTGAGTACATGAGAAAGCGTTTGAGTGGCTTCTTCTGTATTAACATTGGCCATTTCAGGTGATGCATCTTTGAGGACAAAGAGAAGAGAGCGAATAAAGTCAAGCTCATGCTCACGCATCCATTTAGTACCCATATCAAGCTGTGAACTCATGATAGAGATACCAAGGCAACCACCTCGCTTCTTGAACCATTCTGGCTTGTAACAGCAGGAGCAGAATTGAGATGCAAAGACACGGAAAATGGGCAATTGGTTAATGTATTCTTTGTATCCCAATATAGTTGCTGCGACATTATAGCAAGCATGCAAAGCTTCTTCACCTCGTTTACGAAGTTGGATTTGTGAAGAAGACATGATCTCTACAATAGCTTCTACCAAAATTGTTGTATTCAAATGCTGCACAGCTAAACGTTCATCCATCATATTCGCCAAAGGCTTGCGTCCATTTTCTTTAGCTTCGATTGCCTCGCCGATATGAAGCAAAGTGAAATGGCGACAGATATTAAGGAAGAAGCTCCATGCGTCTTCACTTAATTCATCAATAATAGATGCAGTCATGACAGACACTAAAATAGACTTGAGAGCCTCTTCTTGGGCCATACGTTTAGAGACATATTTTGTGTATCCATTGCCTGCTAATCGCTTGGGCTTCATACCGGTCTCGCTTAAGGTATTGCCTACGACCGAATTATCTTCGTCTACATTGATACGGCCCATGTTTTGTGTTAACAGAGAAGTATTTGATGACTTTGTAGGATCTTCAGGACGATCAATGAACTGTTTTTTTACTCTTTTGTAAAGCGTCTCGGCTAAATCATCAGGACCTTCGTCTAATTCCAGCATAAGAACCAAGTGTGTCTTCAAAAAGTTGTATGCGTGTTTTTTGTAAACAATATCGGTCTGAGGTGTGACGAGTGCATGAATTGCAATGTCTAGGCATTTATCCAATGGAAGTGTATGTGGTGTAGGACTAGGATCAAAGACAACTTCAACCGAAACACCGTTTTCAATGCGAGCATTGAATCCAAGCTTTGGTGGACTCTTTAACATTCGACGGTTTCGGCCACCTAGTTTACCTAGGATACGCATGGCAGCATGGCTGTGCTGCTGATTGTAAGGTAAAGGCTTAAGATGTTTCCACAGAGCATCCATGAGTTCTGACATGACAGGAGCCATAATATGATCCAAAAACTCGGGATTTAGGTTATCATTACACAATTCCATTGTTCGTAAACCCTGAGATACAAGATCTTGATCTGCTTGAAGAGCAATGACCAAGGGACGCATCAAATAAGGAAGGTAAGGCAGTAATGTGCTAAGACGTACAGGTACAGCTAAGCACAATTCGACAAACAAGTTACGCATGTCTGTCTTGTGTGCAAGTGATAGTAAGGAGTTCAAGTTTTCCAAAATGACTTGCAACAATGGAGACACTTCTTTATAGAGCAATTCGAATCGACCACCGCCTATACTTTTAAACAAAGCTCTGAGCAACAAGAAGTAGTTGGCGGGTTCTTTTGCTTTTGCAGCAAGTTTGAAGCATGACATGACTAGATTTGCCAAGTAAGGTTGGAGGATACTTTCATTAGCGTCAGGAAACAAATTCACAGCCATAAATGTAAGGCGGAATAAATGAAGCATGACAGCAGAATAGTGAAGACTATCCTCACCTAATTGGTCGATTCGGTCTACCAAGAATCGAAGCAGGATACCTGCAAATCCCTGTGTAGTAATTTCATTCACCAAAAAGTATTGGGAGAGATGTAAGAGCGATGTGTTGATAAGCATGCGTTCGTAGAAAAAGTCGATTTGTGATGCAAACAACTCTTGAAAGACGGCAGGATCAAGCAAAGTAAAGACAATGGGAAACGTATCCAACACTTCCTTTTCACCGTTCTGTTGAGGGTTGAGTTTTAGACAAGTTTCTGTAGAACCAATTGTCCAATTGTCTTTCATGCGTTCTTCCTCAGGTGCTGCATAGTCTGGCAAAGAACCATCTGAACCATAATTGTCGACATTGTAATATTCAAAGCATTTCAGTCCTTCTCTGAACAAGCGCACAAATAACTGAACATCCTCTTGAGAAAAGCCTCGAGCAAATTGGGCGTACAATTGCATGTTGACATCTTGTCCAGTAGGTGGTGGTGGGTTGCAATGACGAAGGCCAATGAACAATGGCTTAAGACCAATAGCCAAGTTCTTGAACAAGAATCGACCATCTTTAATGCCATCATGTGCTGCTTCGGGTATGAATGATGCTGTGTGAATAGATCGCGCACGATCGAAATCAAAGTCGTTTATTGTTTCTTCCTTGGCTGGTTCTTCTGTGGTCTGCTTTTTCTTTTTGTACTGTCTAACATAGGAACTGAATTGAATATTTAGTGCTTCAAATTTACTAGCAAAAGCGTCTAGTATACGCATAAGTAAATTTCGTCCTTCTGATTTATCGGGAATCTTCATTATGCAATCAATTAAGTTCAACAAAAGCTTCCCACACATTGTTTGAATGCTGGGAGCCAGTGTAGCATCGTGTAAATTACAGCTGTAGATATAAATGGTGCGGGAAAGTTGTGAAGCTGAAAGTTCTGCACGAATATGGTGAATAAGATCGGCAAGCATACTGTAAGCTAAAGGTCTATCATAAAAAAAATGAATAACCAGCTTGACATTTTTTTTTTTTTACCTTAAAGTATCATGTGCAGTAACGCCTGTTCCTATTAAAACCTTTTCATTTAACAACAAGTCGATTTTCGGCACAAAAGATGTTCGAAAATCAGTTGATAGAATATGACGAGTGGCAACCAACAATTCCTTGCGTGTGGCAGATGATTCAGCAGGACATTCTCGCAGCAATCTCAAGACAAAGTCTGGTATTTGATTTTGGTAGGGTCGTAATAGTGTCGTGTAGCTTCTGAGAATGTAAGCCAAAAAAGACATCGTCTTTACTTGAGCAACAATGAATTCGTTATAAAGACTCTTCTGTTTAATAGCAGGACTAACACCCACAAACACTTCGCCTTTTGCTGCTGCTGCATTCGCTGCTTCCATTTGAGGCTTTGCTTGTAAACTGAGTGTCTACAGAACAGATAAGCAAATCGACATATCAAATTCAATTTATCTATACCTGAAAGATGAGAGGAATAAACCTCATGATATTATCTGCTGCAGAACGTCTATAGGATTGGAATAGAAGCACTACAATAATTGGACATTCTGTAAGCACTTTGAAACTGAACATGCTCTTTGCCAGCACTTTTGTTGGGACTTCTGGTGCTTCTGCAGCAGGTGACATTGGGCGTGGTGATGCTGCGGACAACGGCTAGATAGTATTAATATATGATGAATTCAATGATTTTCTGCTTACAGTAGCAATCTGATCTGGATTGTCAAAAGCATCTTTGACTGTCTGTTCCATATTTTGAAATATTTCCTGTACAATGTCCAAAAAGGGTTGAACTTGATCTTCTAATACTTGTCGAAATGATCTGTGCAAATCAATAATTATTTTGACACAAACAACTGCATTGTCTTCGTTTTCTACGCGTAGTATCATCATTAATGCTTTACATAATTCTGGGACGTATTCTTTTAATGCCTCTGTCTGTGGCAGTCGATATATTATCTCTAGTATGATGTTTCGTAATTTCTATTCTATTGTTAGCATATATGAATCATTGGATATTTACTTACTTGCTCTGGTGCATTGCTAATGAACACAGGCTGCTCGTTTCGTAGAATGTCAAGGAATACAGGAATTAGTGTTGACAGAAATTTAGGATATTCAGCTGTCTGAAAGACTTCTACTTGATCTCTAAGCTCGTTTGCGATGGTGACTTTTAGGTTGGTAGCTACAACAGGAGAGTTAGCTCAATAAGATATGTGAGTGTTACTATTTACCCAAGTTGGAGTCACCCAGTCTATGCGCGTAGACTTGTAAAGTGGTCATTTTTATTGAATTTTTTTTTCTATTTTATGAGCTACTCTGTATGTATAAACAAGTCAAATTAACACATAAAACAAGAGCTAGAAAACAAGGACAAAATTAAATATGAGATGAGGGAATATTATATATACAATAAGAACTGCGCTAGTTGCTTAAAGAGACAAGTGAATACGAAAATGATAAAAAGAGAAGAAAGACGTGGTATACAATTTACACTTTTTTTTTTGCTTCTTGAAAAAAAGATTTCGAACCGCACATTGTGACTAGATGTTGATCCGGAGGAGAGTTATTTATGCATTGGTAACAATAGACTGATGATGATTAAATCAGTAAGTCAGCTTGTTTTATTCTTTGCATAAAACCGCCTATAGTTCTTTCTTCAAATATTGAATCCAAGGCATTAGCTATGCAACTTTCTATTAGATTTTAAGCAGTCTTTTGAAAGTAAGTTTATTTGGGATTCTCTTTAACAATTAAAGGGTTACAAACTGAATTCACTCAAGTTAGGCACAATATTTCCTTATTTGTTTCATTGAGAATATAAACAATCATTATTACAGCAAATCATAAAAAGAAAAAGGAATATAAGGAATTAGAAGTATAGCTAACATGGATTTATTACATTGCCAAATGACTTTTGATTAAAAAGAAAATAACTCGGAACCTTATAGAAGGTGGAAGGGCCTTACTTTGATTACTTATACACCTTATTGAAAAAAAAATTCGTGTGGAAAGAATTCAATTCTAAAAATAAAGCAGAGCATGAGATACATACATTGGATTATAAGAAAGAGCAGAGAATAGAAGGAAGGTAAAAGAGAAATAAACTAGTAATAGATATTAAGTAGTGTATGTGAAATACTTACACAGATACGAGGAGGTAGTTGAATACCGCTTATCTTTCCATTACATTCATACTACTACACAATAAGACCATACAATACCAAGCTGCAATTAACGCCAAAGGCTGTATCACCAAGTGTTAAGCTATATTATCTTGAAATAAACATCTCAATAAATCATCCACAAAGAACTGAGTGCGTTTAAGTATCATCTTGGTATGTTAAAAGGCTCTTGGATTAGGATACTTCTGTTGCCGAATTTGAATGATAAAAAATTGGGCTAATTTTTATTTCGGGTCAGTGTAGCTTAAAATTTGTAAGTCATTCTGAAAAAAAAAGAACTGAAGTATTTTCTAGAAGAAAAACCAGAAGAGGAATAAAAAAGAAAATATTAATATGCTTTATACAATTTTACAACTGACAGGTATTTACTGCACAAAGAAATTAGACATCAATCTGCTGTTTAAATTGCTAAAAAGTATGATTTATGTAGAGAAAATAAGCCAGTTTGCTGTATAGTTAATATAATTGTATCTTTTACCCTTGAGCATATATTCCATTTCCTATCTCTTATTTCGATCAGTATGACTTATAGTTATGATAGAATTGCCTGATTCGTTTATGACAATCTCCCCACCACCTAAGGTAAGTCAATTGAATTTTGACGTTGATTAAAGAATCTTCCAAGATTATCATGTTTATCATGGACTAGATTTCATAAAAGAGATGTCGGTGTAGAGTTTAAGCGAGCTTTCTTTTAAAATATAGTTGTCTTTTCCTTTCCCTTCTTTTTTTTTGTATCGCTCTTTTTCATCCACTTAAAAATGGCCCACGAACATTTAAAAGCTGACTGCATCTTCTGTAAAATCATCAAGTGAGTGAAACATGGTTGTTTGAAATATTGTTCCTGACTGTTTCTGTAGAGGTGAGATCCCTTCTCACAAGATTGCAGAAACAGAGAAAAGGTAATATTTTCGAGAAAATGAGACGCGTTTTTTTCTTAGAAAAAGTTTAGCTATTCCTTCTTGGATATCAATCCCTTGAGTGAAGGTCATGCTGTAAGTAAAAGAAGAAATAATACTTCAGACTTATACAAACAATGCTCATGTTTTTGTATATAGCTTATTATTCCCAAGTGTAAGTAGATTGTGTAACAAAGACAAAGGTTTACCCCTAAACCATAGATCATGCTGAATTCTTCCATCAAGTCCCTGATGACATTCTGGCTGATATGTTACCTTTAGCCAAGAAGGTTGCTCTTGCTATTGGATTAGGTGATGGTCAATACAATCTGTTGCAGGTAACTTTTGTCTTACTTGTTTGACTGAAATTAATATTTTATATAATAGAACAATGGACGCATGGCACATCAAGTAAATACGGAATCATAAGTCATGATCAGTAACTAACAATTGTTACTTAACAGGAAGTTCCTCATGTCCATTTCCATATCATTCCTAAGCCCAATCCTCAAGAAGGTCTTAAGATTGGATGGGATCAACAAAAGGTGGGTCAAGAAGACCTCAAGGGTCTTTTGGGTCGCATTAAGGAAAAGTTGTAAACAAATTATTTATATAATAAAAAACCCCTTTGTTGCGATTGCATGTCATTTCACAGCCTCATGACTGAACAACCTTCATAGATTCGATAACTATTAAAGTTTTTGGCTGCAAATGATTAAGCTGCAGTAACAAGCTATTTCTTGCGTAATTCATCCATTAACTAATATTTAATCACTTTTTTCTTACGTGTGTTATCATCTAATGTTAATCATGAATGCTCTTAGTTACAAATTAAATGGTCTCGAAAATCGTCTGGACCATAGCAAATAAAGCTGTTTGTACAAACAAACGAAAATTTGTTTTGAGACTTCATGATGATGATATGTCAATTGTGATTGGCGAGAAAAAAAAACTTTCATTATTTACCTTTACAAGTAAGTAACAAGAAGACCGTGTAGAATCACCGTGTCAATTCTAGCCCATTTACAATCTACTATTGGCTGAAGCCGTGGGTAAAGTGACTGTTTTGATAAAAAAAATGTACATGTACCAAGTTCTGCCTTTAGTTTACCAGCACTATTTAAGCAACAAAATTTTTTAATATGGATCTCTTTCCTTCTCTTTTTTTTTTGATTCACTTGTAATAAAACAAATCAAAAAGAGATACTCTTTTTTAGACCAAACTTATATTTTCAACAAATGTTTGCTTTAAGAAAGTTATCAACTTCTTTGCATAAGAATGTTGCTCAACCAGTCTTACGTTGCCGCAAAAATCTTTCAAGCACTTCCCTAATTCGTACTGCTGTTGTACCACAATACAAGTTATCCAAACGCTTTCTCTCAAATACTTCTGCTGAAGAGCAACCCAATGCTGAAGAGCAACCCAATGCTGAAGAGCAACCCAATGCTGAACCTACAGCAGCAACAAGCGACCACCATGCTGTTGTATCCACTTTCGATCTGTTCTCTATTGGTGTCGGACCTTCTTCATCTCATACTGTTGGTCCCATGCGTGCTGCAAAGATTTTCATTACGGACTTGAAGGATCACAACGTTCTAGACAAAGTCTCAACACTTCGAGTAGGTAATGTATTGCAAATCAATATTTGTTTCTGCTCTTGATTTTTCCTACTTGAATTCTATAAATAGCCAAGTTGATACGATATGTTCCGCGGAACTGGTTTCCACTTTTCTGCCAAACATGTCTAATCTCTTTGCTCTCTATAAATCAAGTAATGAAGAAGAGCGCTTATCTTGAAATGATTATCTATAAATGGTAATTAACCTCCGCTTTTTTTTTTATCTTAGATATGTTCGGATCACTAGCTTTGACAGGTGTTGGCCATGGTACACCAGAAGCTATTCTTATGGGCATTGAAGGTGAAAGCCCTGATAAAGTAGAGACTAGCACAATTCGATCTCGTGTGAAAGACATTCAAACAAACAAATCAATTCGCTTAGATGGAACTCATCGCATCACTTTTGATTATGATAAGGATATGGTCTTCAATTATTTTAAGACATTACCACAACACCCTAATGGTCTTCGTTTTTGCGCTTATGACAAGGATGCTAATATGGTTGCTACAAATGAATATTTCAGTATTGGTGGTGGTTTTGTAGTCAATGCTGAAACTCAGTTGGATCATGGTGAAAATGTATACTATAAACAAATCAAAAAAGATGCTGTTGTTGCTGAGCGTCGTGAACAAGATATCGCTGTTGTTTCTTTGCCTTTCAAGAACTCAGAAGAATTGATTGCTGTTTGTAAGCGTGAAAATATGACAATTGCTCAGGTCGTGTTTGAAAATGAATTAAAATGGAGTACACCTCAAGAAATTAGAGAGAAGCTCTTAAGAATCTGGAACACAATGGATGACAGTATTCGTAATGGTGTGATGGCTTCACCAGACGATTACTTGCCTGGCAGTCTCCGCGTAAAACGTCGTGCTCCTAGACTATATAACAAACTCTTGAAGGGTTTATATGGCGGTTCTTTGAACTCAACAGGTGGATACAGCCATTCACATATACCTGCAGGTAGAAATGATGAGACCACAGCGGTATCCGATCCTTCTCCTGAACTGAACAATACCCAGTATCCTCTGGCTCTTACTTACTTGCCTAAAAAACCTAGAAAGAAGTTTGTCTTGCCTGCCCTTGATTATCTTTCTGTATATGCTATTGCCGTCAACGAGGAAAATGCTTGTGGTGGTCGTGTTGTTACAGCTCCTACTAATGGTGCTGCTGGTACAATTCCCTCTGTACTCAAGTATTATCTCGAATTCATTTCAGAAAACCCAGAAAAGGATGTCATGGAATTTTTGTTAACAACTTCCGCTATTGGTATGCTGTTTAAACGTGGTGCTAGTATTTCAGGTAAATATTGAATAAGCATCATGTGGGAGTTTTTTTTTTTTTGACTTACACAAATTCGAAAATAGCTGCTGAAGTAGGCTGTCAAGGTGAAGTAGGTGTCGCCTGTTCAATGGCTGCTGCTGGTTTTACTGCTGTGATGGGTGGTACGGTAGAACAAGTCGAAAATGCAGCTGAAATTGGTATGGAACATAACTTGGGCTTGACTTGCGATCCTATCGCAGGTCTTGTTCAAGTTCCTTGTATTGAGCGTAATGCTTTGGCTGCTGTCAAAGCTATTGCTGCAGCTCAATTGGCATTGAATGGTGAGGGAGACCACCGCGTGTCACTTGACCAAGTCATTGAAACCATGCGTCAAACGGGTGTAGATATGATGTCTAAATATAAGGAAACCAGTCAAGGTGGTTTGGCTGTGAATGTTCCTTTGTGTTAAATAGAAAGAAAGTAATCATTTTCGAACGTCATTTTCATTCATATATATATATATATATATATATCATGTTTTTCTTTATACATTTTCTTCTTTGACTGTCGAAATAGACCACTCGAACGCGGATTTGAGTCTCTGATAAATGTATAGATAAGGGAAACACTTTATCCACTCCAATGCCCACTTCAAAAAGTAACAACTCTTGTTTAAATATCCTTCTTTTCCTTGAGAAAAAAAAAATCGAGAATCTATTAGTTATTTATTTCAATTGAAACTACACAATGCGCAAAAAAAGAAACGCTTATTTCTTTGTTTCTTTACTGATGCCCGCTGGTACTCTCTCTCTCCCCCCTAACCACAGTTAATTCTGTTGGATTTCTATATGTACTTTCCGTACATAGGCCATTACACGTTAGTATAGATAGCTTTTGGGACAAGTGTTTTTTATTCAATCTTGAAACTGATGTCAATAATTAAGATCAATAGTTTATGTAGCCTGTCAGTATCCCATGAACAAATAAGTATTATTTCCATAAATCAAACTCTAATGTTCTCAAATCTTTCTTATCAAATGCTTGGACTATATCCCAAATATCTTGTTCTACTTGTTCTTTAGATTGACTAGCATCAATCAGCTAAACAAAGGATCAATATATGTCTCTTTTTTTTTGACATTTTACCTTCCAAGTGTTATCTTTTAACTTAAAAAATTCTTTTCTAACCTTGACCTGTAATTCTCTCTTTTCATATCTTTCTTGTCCAAATCCGCCTCGTTTTTCAGCTTCGTCAATATTCAAATCAAGAAACAAGACAATATCAGGTGTCAGCAATCCAACGTCAGGATGTCTACACCATGCTAAATCTAATCCTTTTGCTGAAGAAAAAGCAACCCCCGAGAATGCATAACGATCCACAACCAAAGTTGTACCCTGATTTAACTTTTCTTGTAAGGTTTTCCTGTTTAATTGTCAATATCGCAAAATGAACGCGTTTTTATTTACATAGCTTCCCAACGGTTAGCAGAAAACAAAAGATGAATAGCACGATCATCTAGGTCGCTCTTTTGTTGAAGATAACTATCAATCATTTTACCAGTTTGTGTTGTTCTATCTGTATCATGGTTATTCAGGAGCATTTGATAAGGATAACTTACCTGGAAACTTGACAAGTTCAGTGTCCATACCAGCTTGCTTTAACTTGTTGACAAGAATACCACATTGGGTTGTCTTGCCTGAACGATCGCAACCTTCAACTACAATAAATAAACCGCGTTGTACCATTTAATTTTGAAAGAAAGACTTTTTTTTTATACGCCTTCTAAATATGCAGACCTCCTCTCTCTAAATGTTCTGAGTTTCATCCTCGTTCTTATGTTGTGCAGCTATCTTATCAATTGAGCATTTTGTGTGCCCTTCTTGTTTTTGACATATGGCTATTGCAACATAACAAATGGCTTTGATATTTTACTGTTCAATTAATATAGGGCTCATTGAGGGTCTGTTTTGTACCATGTACTTGAGTTTTAGAAGAGCTACTGAATAGTAATCTGCTCAAATTGGTAAGTTTTGATTTCTAAATCAATGCTGATCCAGATCCATTTATTTTGACAGAAATCTCTGGAACGGGGATTCCAAATGTTTTATTAAGAAGTTGTGGTATATCTTCAATTAAAGATGAAAAGCAATGTTACCTGAGGCAAAGGAATCATTTTCCCAGCCAAAACGCTATAGCTTCGGTCTTTGAGGGTAATGCACTTGTACTTTTTATCAGTTTGAGACCCTTCAAGTATTGTATGGTGTAGTATTTTTGAAAGTGTTTTGAGTGTCTCATGGGCTGTATTTTGATCAAAAAATAAGGAATGGTCTAAAAATACAGAAAGATGATGTCAAATCAACTTACAATTGCAAGTGAAGTAGTCTATTTGAATGCATGGAACTTGAGAATGTAGTAAAAACGCGCTGCTTACTATGGGTATTCATGAGATAACACGAAAAATAGTCTGTATCGTCTTGAACGCGTCGTGTATAATTTTCATATAACTTTCTCAGATCTAACAATTAGGTTATGTTTATTTTGACTAGACAACTATTTTTCGTTATGGCTTGCTGCAGAAACTTTTGTTTTTGATGTAAAGTAAGGGTATCATAAGACGTAGTGATTCAAGAATTGCTTTTGTACTTTGATGGTTCAAATATATCTTTAGGTGGCCATTGATGCTAAAGAAAGAAATTTACGGATCTATGAAAACAAAAAAATATTAAATGGAGATGATATTGTGCAAGTGATCAAAGGAAATAGATGCAAGCTATAAGCCTATTGCTCACTTCAGGTCCTAAACAACCAACGTTATTGAAAGCTATTATTGGAAGGGATTTTTTCCCAAGAATACATTGATATCTTGCAATATATTTGTTAATCGTCAATACTTTCTTTGCCTTAAACTTTACATTTCGTCATACAACAACCTCTGTTTGTATTGCCGACAGATCTCATAACATACTGGCTATATCAGATATAAATATGTCTAGAGACAGGATTTTGTGTCACAGTTTATTTGGAGCAACATAAAAGTCTTCTTTTGTACATTGATGTGTAGATACTGCTCAATAGTAATGGAATAATGATAGAATCTATAAAGAGCAAAAGAATGACACTTGCTGCGTGAAGACTAAACTTTGTAAGCTCAAGTTGCTAGCATAGAATCGATACACTACGCGTCGTAGCTCGTGTATAATTTTCCTAATCAAGCCATCAGCAGTCCAAAGCAGTCCAGAAGACTGTCCTTTTTCGAAAAATTTTGAGAGAAAAAAAAAACTATAAAAGAAGGCTCAAAAGGCAGAAACGATTTTTTCCTTATCCTCTCAGGCCTTTTGGCTAAGATCAAGTGTAGTATCTGTTCTTTATAGTTTAACAACTATAATGAGGGACATTGTCCCTCACGTTGTTAATCTAATTTTTTCCGCCAGGAATCCAAGGCTCTGGCTTGCTATCCTTGGAATCCACAGGTGTCCTTTGCCTTACACTACCCGCAAAGTGACGCCGACCCCCTCTTTTTTAAAAAGAAAAAGAAAAAGAAAAATCTATAAATTAAATTAAAAATGAAATTCATTGTTCATTTAAGTCTTAAAAAATATGTTTGACTCAGTCATGTTTCTATTACACCTTTCTAGATTTATGTTAAAAGAAATTTGCTTATTCATCATTCATTTCTTTTCGTCTCCACTCAATCCACCAAAATTTTGGAAATCTTACCTGCTTGTGGGAAAATAAATTGGTCAACAAAAATAATCCGTTGTTCACTTTTCGGAAACAGGGGCTCTATTTAGACCGTTCGGACAGGATCCGGTGTTTTATATAGCTGTTCTCAAATCTTGCTATATTTTTGCATAAATGTGTTCCTTTATGTATGTCCAAACATAAGAAACTCAAAAGAAGGAAATCGAACCAAATTGAGTTTAGCATTAGTTTCAGCAAAAAGCATTGTTGAACATTTTAAAAATTAACTCGCATGCATTTGATAAATTACAAACTAGTTTATGGCTTCAAATGCTAACTATCAAAGCTTGATTTTTTTTTTTGTTTGTAAGACGGTAAAGTATTTATTTGTTTTTTAGAAGCAAAAAAGATTTATAGTATACAAGTAGATTATGATTAATTTAGGAGAAGCAAGTCTAGAAGATATAAAAAAGTAAGAGGTAGATAAACCATCGTATTAATGAGCATTGAGTGATTGTTGATAAACGAGTTCACTGTAAGTTCCATTTAACTTGAGTAACTCCCAGTGAGTACCTTGTTCAATCACACGGCCATTCTTGACAACACAAATCAAGTCGGCATTTTGGATAGTAGAAAGACGATGAGCAATGGTTATTGTTGTACGGCCACCTTCTTCAAGAATGTTATCAATAGCTGCTTGCACCAATTTTTCACTTTCACTATCAAGGGCAGAAGTAGCTTCGTCCAACAAGAGAACCTTAGGCTTACGAATCAAAGCACGGGCAATAGCAATACGTTGCTTTTGACCACCAGATAATTGAGAACCTTTATCACCAACACGGGTATCGTATCCATTAGGAAGACTAGAAATAAACTTGTGGATATTGGCGGCTTTGGTAGCAGCTTCAATTTCTTCTTGAGTCACCTCTTTGCCTTCATCCACACCAAAGCGGATGTTTTCAGCAATAGTCATATCAAACAAGACGGGTTCTTGACCTACAAGGGATGTATGGCTACGCAAATTGCCGAGGGTGTAGTTCTTGACGTTGTTATCATCGAGACGGACAGTACCTGTGATAGGATCATACCAACGTTGAAGCATACCAATAGTCGTGGATTTACCACAACCAGAGGGACCTACAAGAGCAATGGTTTGACCAGCCTTTCCGTGTAAATTGAATTCACCATTAAAGATAGAGACATCAGGACGAGCAGGGTAACGGAAAGTGATGTTTTCAAAATCAATATCACCCTTGATTTGGGAACGATTAGGTTCGATACCTTCGAGGTCAGGATCAATAGAGGGCTCACGTTCAAGAATTTCAAAAGCAGCAATAGAAGAGTATTTAGCCTTGGCATAAGTGGTTGTGAAAACGGAAGCTCTACCAATACCTTGAGCAGTAATCATGATGGTCATCATACAAGTAAACATCTTGTTAAAAGCAAGACCATGGTGCCACATAAGCTGAGTACCAGCGTAAAAAGCAACGGCATTTGTATAAAGAGTAATACCTTGTTGCATAGCATAACCAAGCGAAGACATATAAGCCTTACGTTGAGCAAGACGATGGGGACGATCAGTAGCATTGTGGTATTTGTTTTCAAAGTAAGATTGTTTGTTGAGACCAGCGACTGTACGGATTTCTTTGATAGCTTCGCCAGCAACTTCACCACTTTGTTCATTTGCTTTTTTTGTTTTGTCTTCAAAACCACGGTGGATTTTGGATTCATAGAAGGTAGCAAAACCAATGAAGGGAGCCATACAAAGAATGATCAAAGTCAACATCCAACTTTGAGAGAAAGCAATAGCTAAACCAGTAATGGCAGTAACAATAATTTGAGTAATATCACCCCATGTCTTGGTAACCAATTCATTGACATTCTTAGAATCAATAGCAAGCTTGGAAGTAAGTGCGCCGAGAGAGTTATCGTCTTCATCAAAGAAACCAATTTCTTGCTTCATGAAAGCACGGAAAATTTGACCACGAAGACGCTTGGTGTAGCGTTCACCTGCAACTTCAAAGCAAATAACTTGAGTAGCAAAACCAATAAGGGCGGCAATACCAATAATGACAAACAAGAAAGAGTAGAGATTAGTACCTTCCATTGGGCCTGGAGGAGTCGTATCAGGGCTAACAAGTTGAGAAAGTACTTGAGCGAAAATCAAAGCGAAACAAGGGAAGACAGCACCAGCAACTGCAGCACCACAGACACCAGTGATCAACAAAGGCCATTCAGGACGCATTTGTTTCAAGACCTTGCCGAGAGGAGCACTTTGCTTCATGGCTTGTTTACGTTCTTCTTTTTCTTTACGAAGCTTGAGTTCATAAGCATCAACAGAAGCACGACTTGTAGTCTTGAACAAGTTGGCAGTAGTGTCCTTTTCATTAATGAGTTCTTCTTCAGCACGTTTCTTTTCAGCAATCAATTCTTGTTGTTCACGTTTCAACAATTCTTCAGAGTTAAGTTCTTCAACATTACTACCCACTTGCTTGGTAGCAATTTCTTGCTTTCTGACCAAATCAGCATAGACACCATTAAGTTCAACAAGATCGTTATGGGTGCCTTGTTCAACAAGATCACCACCTTGCATGACAACAATAAGGTCAGCGTTTCTAATAGTAGAAAGACGGTGAGCAATGACAATGGTTGTGCGGTCAGCAGCAGCAGCATCAAGAGCAGTTTGGACCAAACGCTCGGACTGAGTATCCAAAGCAGAAGTAGCCTAAAAGTCAAATGTTAAATTAAGTCCTTTTCGATATGATACACATACCTCATCCAATAAAAGAATAGTAGGGTTCTTAAGAATAGCACGGGCAATAGCAATACGTTGCTTTTGGCCACCGGAAAGCATACCACCATGTTCGCCAACAAGTGTCTCGTAACCATCAGGCAATTGAGAGATAAAAGAGTGACAGTTAGCTTTTTTACAGGCAACAACAATATCGTCATTTGTCACTTCTTCAGTAACACCCATCAACAAGTTTTGTTTGATAGTCATATTGAACAAGACAGGTTCTTGAGACACAACACCAATCTTGCTACGCAGCCAAGCAACGTTATAATCTTTGAGATCTTTACCATCAAGAATAACTGAGCCTTCCAAAGGATCATAGAAACGTTGTAACAATTGAACACTGGTTGATTTACCAGAACCAGATGGACCCACAAAAGCAACAGTCATACCGGGCTTGATATTTAAGTTGAGCTTCTTCAAAATGGTAATGTCAGGACGAGTGGGGTAACTAAATTTGACATCTTTAAATTCGATTTCACCGAGAATCTTTTCAGGAGCCAAACCATCTTGCTTATCAGCATCAATAGGAGGAACACGATCAATAGTGGCATAGATTTTATAAGCAGCGCCACAAGCAGAAGAAACAGCAGAAAGATTAGGAGGCAATTGCAAGAAGGCAATGGCACCCATAATCATTGCAAAAAAGACGACGAGAACATCTTGACCATACATAAGGCCTTCGCGTGTCAACTTGGAACCATACCAGAAGGCAAGACCATAAGTAGAAAAGAGAGTAAACATGAAACCACCAAAACCAAAGCCAAGCACTTGACCTCTCTTGATACCAACATCCATGGCCTTGACTAACTTCTTTTCATACAAGTCAGCAAAACGGTTTTGTAGAGAGAAAGAGTAAACAGTTCGAATACCAGAAAAGACTTGCTCAGCAATTGAACCGGCTTCAGCATAAGAGTCTTGTGATTTAAGAGTGTACTTGGTAATAAAAAAGCCCATAGCACCACCAACACCAGCCAAGACAGGAAGTGTGGCAAGCATGACGACTATTCGAAATATAAGTGATCTGATTAATTGTATAACTCATCAGCTTACCAGCAAGTCTCCAACCCTTCACAAAAGCAACAACGAAACCAGTGATGAATTGACCAACACACATGGCAAAGAGACCAAACTTTTCAGAAATACCATCTTGAATCAATTGAGTATCAGTAGCCAATCGAGTAGTTAAGGAACCTTCTTCGGCTTTATCGAACCAACCCATATCTTGACGAAGGATAGCATGCACGTACATGTTACGGATTCGTCGTACTTGATTTTCACCAGTGAGAACCCAAAAGCAGTTTGTGATATAAGCGGCGACCAAAACACCAGTACCCATATATACAAAAATAAGAATTAATGGGTGAGCATCGTTGGCAAGTCGCTCAAGATCACCAGTGACCATTGAGGTAGAGATAGTTCCCATGAATTGACCAAAGATGATGATACTGATAGGTTGGAGAGCACCAACACCAATGGAAAAAATGAGAGATATAAGGATCATACAGCGCTCTAGTGGAGTAGCAAAGCGAAATAATTTATAAATGGGTACGGTAGGTTGCTTCTCCTTCTTCTTTTTCTTTTTTTCTTCTTTTTCTTTTTCTTCGGCATGTCTGGACTCCATTTGTTTGATGGGAATAGCTGCAATTTCTTCTTCTAATAACAGTTTTTCGTCATTGAGGTTTGCGGAAGAGGCAGCTTTGATGTCAGAGGTATTGCTGTTTCTTTTTTTGTCATCATGAAATGTTTGACTAGTTGACGTCGATCGCGACGATACACTTAAATCTGTCATGACAGATCAACAAGACAGTGATGAAAATGGAAAAAAAAATAGCGAAATTTGTTTGATCTCGCAAGTTATTTTATATGCTCGATTCCAATAAATGTTACACGATAGAAAATAGATACTGGTCGGTCAAACTATTTGACCGCAGTAAATCTTCCAATCAAGCATATACTATTTAGGTCCGAAAATTTCGTCTCGGCGCCCCCTCCACCTATATCTGATTTGACTCAAATTCGCTTAAACAAGGAAGCAAGGACTTTCTGAAGTCTTCACATGATGAGTGTCTTTTTCTATTTTCTTTTTCTTTGCGTCATTTTGAAATATTTATTTTCTTTCTTGCATGATTAAATCTAACGTATTTAGATCATTTTGAAGTGCGTTTTTCTCCAATAAAAGCATTGTCAATCTTTGACTAAAAAAAAAAGTTAATTTGTCTTGTGATACTTTTTAAACTTACTTGTTCTTTTCTTTGACATTTTCTGGTACAGCGCTTTCATAGCCTGGTTTGCTCATACGAATGTTTAATTTCTCAAGGTCCAGTTCTACTTTGGTTAGTTTTTTAGTGAGTTGTGCATTCTTGTTCTGAATGACTGTTTCTATGTCAACACCTTTAGATGCAGCTGCTTCGAGTTGAGCCTTTACAATAGCCGTGGTTGGGACAAGGATCTTTAGTTTATCATCTATCGCTTTTGTAGTCCATGTGTTCATATTCATGTTTGCCTTGTGTAATTTAGTCGCTGATGTTCAAGTGACACCATTTCTTACCTGTGTATCTACAAGTGTGATATGAGATGCTTTTACAAAACCTTTGATTTCATTCATGTATAGCTTGAGAGGACCATTGTCATCTAATATTTTAACATCATCATACACAATGGTAAAAGGAAGTTCTTTTCCAATGCTGATTTGGTTTCCTTGTCTTAATGATCTGGAGGCATGAATGATAGAAAGTACGACTTTAAAGTGGTCTTCTACTTGTCTATCATACATTTGGGCAAAAGAAGTATTATCTGGGTATCTTTCTACCATTAAGGACGGTGCATTGGAATGATGGTTTAACTCTGGCAAAGTTGATTTCATATGTTGCCATAATTCCTACAAACAAGTCAATCATACATCCATGCTCTATTTGTTTTTGTTTTTTTTTTTACTTCAGTGACAAAAGGCATAAAGGGGTGAGCCAAACGTATCGAGATGTCCATGCATGCATGTAAAATCTTCAAAGTTGAATTCTAATGCAACGAATTAATATATGCGTATCTTGTTTTTTCTTTTTCTTTACCTTTTCTTTTTCACTTAATTCTGGTTTACTCAGGTTGGATTTAGAAAATTCAACATAGACATCACATACGTCTTCCACAACAAATCGACGCAATGCGTCTGTAGCTTCAAAAAGACGAGAATTCTCAAATGCTTGATGACATTTACTGACTGTATCTGCCATACGAGACAGTATATAACGGTTAGCAAGTGTACTATGATGAGCTTCTTTTATGATAGACATGCTATCAAGTTCAAGACCAGGGTTTTGTTCTAGGCGACCAAGACCAAATTTAAAAAGATTCCATAGCTTGTTGCAAAAGTGCGAAGTCTGAATTACATTTGAAATGTCTAGATTGATTTGTCTTGTTTGTTGTGTGTATTGAACCAAAGCAAATCGTAATGAATCTGTGCCACAAGGCGGAATACCGTTTGGATATTCCTTTTCTAAATTGCGAATACTCCTATAATAGAGATGAGTGACATTTCATTGGCAGTTATCATAGCACGCACGTTCCAATTTCCTTTTGGGGCAGATTTGAGGTACGGAGACTGTCCTTCATACTCTGTAGACTCACGCCTTCAATGACATGCAATGGGTCAATGACATTTCCAAGTGACTTGGACATTTTACGCCCTTGAGCATCACGCACCTATTGTCTTGTCAATCATGATTTCGTACTGCTCAGTTTACCATAGCATGTAAATAAATGGTCTCAAAAGGTACATTTTCGTTTGCAAAATGGTTTGATAACATAGCCATTCGTGCAACCCAAAAAAAGAGAATATCAAATCCAGTTTCCATTACTTGAAGTGGATAACGGTTCTAGACAAATAAATGTCAGACGGATGCAGAAACACAAAAATATACATTCTATCCTACCGGAATATCCTCTCCTTCTCTACCTTTCCATCCTAAAGCCGAAAGAGGCAATAGACCAGAAGAGAACCATGTATCCAACACATCGTCATCCTATGACACATATTAGCAGACCTCATGATGCGTATTTTCTTTACTTTGATAAGCTCAAAAGGGGTATCTTTAGGATAGCCTTCTTTTTCTAACAGTTCCACAGCTCTCGAATTAGCTTCATTCTTGTCAGACCCTACTACCCACAACTCTTTGTCTATAGGCACACGTGAATATACAAATACAGCAATCGATCATTCGCTTACGTTGACCTGTTGCTGTCTTGATCTGATAGGCTGGAATCTCATGTCCCCACCATAACTGTCGAGAGATACACCAATCTTGAATGTTGTCTATGTGATTTGGAATTATTATTTTTCCTTACCATTGCATCCGAGCTCATCTTACCTAACCATCTATACCAATCCTGAGTGAAATGATCAGGTACGATGGTCATTCTATTGTCTTCTACTTGCTTTTTGGATATAGCAGCAAGTTCTTTGCATTTAATGTACCATTGTGGTTGTAATAAGGGTTCAATAACATCCCCAGATCTTGAACAGACAGCAATACGCATGACATGATTATCGTTTCTTCCTTTATAGCTTCCTAACCGAGTCAACATGTCAATAATAGTCTCCCGTACTTCAAATCGATCATGTCCCTAGTTGATTGTCATGAAAAAGTTTTTTTTTTTTTTTTTTTTTTTTTTTTTTTTTAAAAAAAAATCTGGCTTTACCACTAGTTCAGGCAATCCACAATGTTCATTCAATTTGCCTAGTTTATCGAAAATGCTTTGAATAGGAAGGTTATGGCGACGAGCACAGCTATAATCATTTGGATCATGAGCAGGCGTAATCTAGTCCATATAAAGTGAATAAGATTGACAGCACATTTAGTTTTTACCTTAACAACACCAGTACCAAATTCCATATCAACAAGTTCTTCATCACATACAATAGGAATTTCCTTTTTAAGAATAGGATGATAAACATATTTACCATGGAGACTCTATTGACTTATTAGTTGTACCATACACATTGACTTTACCTTGTATCTTTCATCTTGAGGATGAATGGCTACAGCACAATCACCAAGCATGGTTTCAATACGTGTTGTAGATACTGTCAATTCTTGAATACCGTCTATTTTAGGGTCAATCACTTTGTATGAAAAGTTGTGTAAAACACCAAATTCAACTCTAACAAAAAACAATTCAGCATACATTTCCCCCCTTTTGTGTGCATGTGCGTGCGTGCTTACGGCTTAGATCTGCCAGGCAAAGGGACCAGCGTCTTTCCTGTAATGTCCTTATAATCCACTTCAATGTCTGAAATCACAGTTTCTAATGCACAACACCAATTCACAAGGCGAGTATCTCGATAAATCAATCCATCTTTATGCAAGCGCATAAATGCATTCTGTACTGCTTCATAACGATCCCGATCCATTGTGAAGAATTCCTTTTCCCAATCCAATGAAGCACCCATACGTCTCATTTGATGCAAGATATGGTTACCATACTTTTCTTTCCATTTCCACACCTCATCAATGAATGCTTCTCGACCCAAATCATAGCGTGTCAATCCACGCTCTTTCATGAGCATCTTCTCTACCACGGATTGTGTGCCAATACCAGCATGATCAGTGCCCGGAATCCATTGCACGTCATACCCATTCATACGTCGCCATCGTACTATGGCATCTTGAACACTAAATGTCAATGCATGACCAATGTGCAATGATCCTGTCACATTGGGTGGAGGAGTGATCATGGTGAATGGCTTCTTTTCTTGAATGGCTGGTATAAAATCTGAGCTGCTAGCTCTGAAGAGACCTTGGGATTGCCACCACTCATACCAGCCCTCTTCTACTGATTTGGCAACATAGGTGGGTGCAAATGGCTTGCTGGGTTTAGGAATCATGGTCTTTTTGGCATCGGTCATAAGTGACTTGAGGCACAAGGCATTGTGTTGCTTGATAACTGTTCTATCATATCTACATTTCGCTCGGATCATTCGTGGAGAGAGTGCTCCATAAGCAAACATTTGAAGGTGAAGCAAAGAGGATACGCCCTTGTCAGACAAGCAAGGATCAATGGTTATGCTAGTCCCTCTGTACACCCCGTGTCGGTGTTCCTTTACTTCCAAGGGCTGTTGTATTCAATTCGGAAAAAAAAGGGGGACTTCCTAGACGTTTGGTTCAGAAAAGAAAGGCAATAATAAAATCTATAAGCATGGTATTAGAACCAAAACATAACTGGTGATATATAAAAGTACAATATCAATTTGAAAGCTTCCATCTATTTTAATCACTGCAGCGCAACCAGCGCAAGAATGATACACTCAGTGATGGAAGATACAATGGCTATTTGTTTTAGAGTATCTCTATTCTTTTCATTTTATTCTCAAGAAGGTGACAAATCAACCGAGATTTCGTGTAACACTTTTTAGCTCATATCTCCCTTTTCTCATGAATGAGAAAGAATGAGAGAATGAGAGATGCTGAGTTTCATCTCTTGAGATTTAAATGTCAATATTCAGACTGACTTTCTCCTTTTATTATCAAATAACTATGCAAACCAAAACCCAATTATTACCTATCAACTTTAGAGCTGAATGGAAAGAAACCCTTGTCCGTGAAATGGTTGGAAAGAAGCTCTATCAATTGCGTACACCTTCACTTGTTATTTCAAGACCAATCCTCGAACGAAACTGTAACCGTCTTGGAAAAATCACGACAGAACTCGGCCTGAATATTAGAGTACACATCAAGACACACAAGGTAATAATGACACACAAAGAAAATCCTATTGATAAGTTTGTTAGACTGTTGAAGGTGCTCGTATTCAGCTCACTGGTGCTAACAGCCATGCTATTGTCGTTTCCACTTTGCCCGAAGCCTATGCTATGATTCACTCTGATTTGGTAGAGAGCGGGCTTTTGAAAGAGGTAAAAAAAACAGGTTTCTTGTCAAACTATTAGCTCAATCACAAGCTGGTAGGTTCTTGTTGGTTTCCCAATTACTCCTGATAAATTCGATGATGTATTTGAACTTTCAACCAAAGTACCCAAGTTTCAAATATTCATAGGTTAAGAGAAAAAAAAAGGGGGGGGAGGAGACTCATGCTTGTATATCTAATCATTCTATTTAGATAACTTGGCAACCCTAGAAGCATTAGAGGCTTACTACAAAGAGAGATTTGGAGACGATAACCATGTTCATCCCATTTATGTATTTTTGAAAATAGATTGTGGCTATGGGTAAGTTTATTATCATTGACATCAGTAACCAACCAAATGAAACTTAGACGTGCTGGTGTCCCTCTAAACGATTCCAAAACGGTAGAGCTAGCCAAAAGACTTCAGAACTCAACATGTGTTGTTTTTGATGGCATGTACACACATGCAGGCCATTCCTACTCTTCCAAGAGCCCTCAAGAGGCACTTGAATACCTCATAAACGAATGCAATGTTGCACGTCAATTCCGTGATTTCCTGAAAGACAATGGTGTCGATATCAAATACATTTCTATTGGTGCTACGCCTACTGTGAAGGCCATTAGTGCATTCATGCATCAAACTGATCACATCAAAGACATTCTCAAGGACATCAATGAAGTCCATGCGGGTGCATTCGCCTTTCTTGACAAACAACAAGTGGCTACTGGCTTAAGTACTTTTGGCGATGTCTCCATTTCAGTTGCAACTCGTATTGCCAGTGTTTATCATGAACGCAACAGTGTCTTGATTGATGGTGGTGCATTAGCCTTCTCAAAAGACACAGCCCCTCAAGGGGGTTTTGGTTTTGTTGTGGATATGCATGACAAAGACCAACAAGGAAAGCCTAAGATCGTTGCTTCTGTCACGAAAATTTCTCAAGAACATGGTATTCTTCAACGCTTGGATGGGTCTACTTTGTCAAGGCCTGATTTGCAAATTGGAAGTGTGGTTCGTGTTATTCCCAATCATTGCTGCTTGGCTGCTGCTTGTCATCCGTTATATCTTATTGTAGAAGACGATGATACTGTCGTGGATGTTTGGGTGCCTGTTCGAGGCTGGTAGACATATTTTATGCATTCAATGATCAAATAAACTTATTCTATACAAAGGAATTGGTACTACCATTGACATCTAATTCTTTACGCTTGTAAGCTTGTTCTATGTCAGTACAAAGTGTTTTTTTTATACAAGACACCGTGTCTATCAAGACTCAATAGTAAACAAGTGAAAGTATTGTGCAGCTCTATACTTTAGTTTGATTCAAGTAGCATAACGTGACTATGAACGCGTGAGTTGGAAAAATAAACGAAATTTTCTTTTGGAGCGTGTTACTCTTATGTCAGCACTATCTTTAACTCAAACTGAAGCAGAAGAAAAGCTTGAAGAACTTCAACAACAAGTGACTCTTAACTTGCAAGAAATTGATAAAAATTTCGCAGAGTGTACACGCATTATTAACGAACTCACCATACCAGGCGTTGAGAGATATGCTGAACAAACAAGCGCTATATGGGAACTAAGCAAAGTAAAAGAAAAAAAAAAGGGTTTTACATAAACTCATAAGCAACCTAATAGGTATGGTCTGCTTTCTTTGAAGCCATGGACTTTAGAACCAAATTACCATCATACGATGATGATCCACCATTACCACTTTTCTCGCCCAGTTCAACCAATAGAGAGCATACTATGAGTAATATCTCTGCATATGCAAAGGGTCTTAGAAAACAAATACAAGAAGATTCAACACAAGATACAACAACAAGTGAATACTCAAAACCTACTCATTTGGAAGACTCAGGCTCCATGAGCTTCATTGGTACAAAAAGAAAAAATCCAGATTCTATTCGATCACCACCACGTATTATGCCCTATATCACTGAGCCTAGTAGTTTAGCAAATACACCTAGAAATGAAGCAGCACGTATATTGACTGAGAACAGTCTTCAAGCAGTCGATATGGGCGAATCCATTTCACCTGATGATGAGTCAATGCAGTCCTTTTATGAACATACACCGAGTCATGTAGCATCTGATAAACAACCTTGGCAGGACGCACCTGTCAGAGAAGACTGGGACAATACCAACCTGATGGAAACAGAAAGTGAAGAGCAACGAAGAAATTTTGACATTTTCATTCAAAAAAGACAGACAGCGAAATCAAAAGTAGCAGATCAAGAATTACAGCGACGTTGGACAGGAGCATTGCGTTCACCGAGCAATCGAGCATCAAAACCAATTCAACAGCAACAACACGAAGAAGAACAGTCTAAACTTGTCGGTACACCCACTATTGAACGAGTATTGAATAGAAAGCAATTGAATCTCAAAAAAGACAACTACTTTCTTCAAGATGAAGACGAAGATATGGGTGCTTATGAATTCTCTGACAAATTGCCTACACAATAAAATCAAAAGTACACAATTTCTTAAATGAGTTGGTAAAGAAATTAAGATTTTTAAAATGATGAACGAATCAGAAATAGAAAGTACGTCATTTATACTAATTCAGGCAATCAAAAGTATATTACGACGTCATTTGGTCGTATCCTTACTGTTATAAAATCAGACAAGAAAAAAAAACCTTTTTCGGTCTCTTTCTTCTCTTTTAAACTTTTGTTGACAAAAGATCTTTAAAAAAATCAAAAAACTTAGATTCAATATGCTTGCACAAATTAAAAGTCTGTTTAAACAGAAAAAGACATTCCCTAAAGGTTGGTATTAAATAAAGTTATTTTTTTTTGTTTAATGTTGTCATAGACCTTACTGCTGAAGAAAAGAAGAACAATAAGGATGTAGCCACTCGTATTGTACAAGAAGAAAAACAGCGCAAGACTGTCTTGCCTCAATATCCCGGTCTAGAACGCTTTGAAATGATTGAGAAAATTGGAGAGTAAGTTTTCTTTTTGTGTGTGTATATATGATTTATCTTGTTGCTAATGATAACTCAGAGGTGCATTTTCTTTTGTGTTTAAAGCAAGAGATACATTGACAAACAAAGAAGTGGCTGTGAAAGTTGTTCGAAAGCGAGAATTAGATGCTTCCGAGGTAAAAAAAAAAAAAAATTGTCATCATGATGAACGTCTTACTAAGATGTATGTGTAACAGAATGGCAAAAACCATTTGCATCCCAACATGAAGAAAAAGACCAAAGCTACTGAAAGAGCCAACATCTTGAAAGAAGTGCAAATCATGCGTAACATGAATCATAAGAACATTGTCCAGCTTATCCAGTTTTCAGAATCAGACGACTATTACTTTTTAGTCTTGGAATTATGTCAGGGAGGCGAATTATTTCATCGTATTGTCAAATTGACTTATTTCAGTGAGGACCTTGCAAGACATGTTATTGTTCAAGTTGCTGAAGGTATTCGATATCTTCATGAAGAATGTGGCGTAGTTCATCGGTAAGTCCCTCTAATTATTGGTTGACTAGTTTTCTTATCTTCTGTATTAGTGACATCAAGCCTGAGAATATCTTATTTGAGCCTATTCCTATCATTAAGCGAGATAAAGTAGAAAACCCCTTTGGTGACGAAGACAAGGAAGATGAAGGTGTGTTTACTGAAGGAGTAGGTGGTGGTGGTATTGGCGTTGTCAAACTCGCTGATTTTGGTCTATCCAAAGTTATCTGGGACAATTCGACATTGACACCCTGTGGCACTGTTGGCTACACTGCACCTGAGATTGTGAGAGACCAAAAGTATTCCAAATCAGTGGACATGTGGGCTATTGGCTGCGTCCTCTACACTATCTTGTGCGGTTTTCCTCCTTTTTACGACGAGTCGATTCGCGCCCTCACACACAAAGTAGCCCGTGGTGAATATACATTTTTGAGTCCTTGGTGGGACCCTATTTCTCCCGCTGCTAAAGACTTGATTCGAAACCTACTCACAGTTGATCCTGAAAAACGTTACACCATCGAGGAGTTCTTTAAACATCCTTGGGTGACCAAGTCTCAATTCCCTCCTCCTGCTGTGGCGGAAGACAAGTTGAGCAAGCCAACAGTTGAAAAGAAGAAGCTTGATCCTAGAGCACAAGCTATGCAAAATGCTGCTGTGAAGGCTGCTGCTGCTCAAAAAGAACAAAACAGAATGCACAAAGAAGGCGACATCAAGAACCAACCTGCGTCAAACACATCCAATACTGGTAAAAGAACAGATGTCTTTTCACCTGGTATCAATTCAATCAAAGAAATCTTGGATATTACCTATGCAGTACAAAGAATGGGTGAAGAAAAGAAGAAGCGAATCACACCTCAGCAACATGCTTTTGCTGGTGGTTATGACTCTATTTCTGAAGAAGAAGAGGAGGAGGAGGAAGAAGAGAACGAAGAAGAGGACAAGGATCCAAAAATTAATCATGGTATTGATAAAGAAGTCATTGCTATGGCAGAACAATTAGTTCATGATGGAAAAGGTGTTGCACCTGCAGCTTATACAGCAACACCACAGCAAAAGAAAGAATCACATGTAATCACACCCACTTCAAGGAGAAAGCGCAACATGTTTGAATTGGATATGACAAAAGCTACTTTGTTAAAGAACAGACGTGCTGCTGCCACAACTGTTGAAAACTAATTCATCTTTGTATATTTGTCTATACCCGTACATATAATAAAATAAAATGAAAAAAAAGAATTGCTCTGTATTGTATATGAACAAACATACGTTGGTATACTTTCTATTTGTTGTGCCACAATAAAGTCTTGAATGAAGACCAAGTGTCTGAATCACGATAAATATACTGCATAGAGGCTCTAAGGGAAGGTTGAATTGTGTCTTTCTCATATCTAAACAGCCACTATATAGAATGGTTTAGTCATAAAGAAGATCCTATGTTTATTTACCATCACAATGCCCCAAACAACAGCAGCAAAGACAGGATATGTATGTTGAGGCGCATCAATAATCTGTCTCTTTACTGGGACCTTAACAAGAGCCAAAACCACTCTTGAAAAGAGATAGAGAATGATCTGTCATGAATAAGCTTCTCTTATCTAGTTATCATTGTACATACTTGTTGGTTGATACTGTTGTTTTCACCAAATACATAATAACCACCAACAACACCCGCAATAAAAGGGTGAATGCTGGCTTCCTTACCACCGTTTGTTTTTCTTTGGATAATCATAAGGGTCTTGTAGATAGTAGCAAACATACCCAAGTTTTGTGCATGTTGCTTAGTAGCCTTAAAAATGCCCTTGACTTTGCTCTCCAAACTATAGTTCACAATAAATATTACTCGTAATACTAGATACACTTACGAGCCCGTTTTAAACAAGACTGTCATAACAAGAGCGTGAGGGAATCTCACTTTAGTACCATAGACAATACCACTACGAAATCCTTTCAAAACGGAAAGAATGTCGTGGTATTTGGGATCAAGTACTATTTGATTAAGCAAGTCCATAAGTGAGATGAGGAATGAAGAATGCGTGTGATATTATTTTAGCAACCAACAATAAAGTGTGGGACCAATTGCATTAATGATTTTCACATGAAGTGTCCGGGCATATCATCAAGGCAAATGAATCATGTGATATGCATATTCTGCCTCCCATAGAAACATATTGTAAAAGTGTCCTGAAAAAAAAAAGCAATGTCTGATAACAATGTGACGTAAGTCAACACTATTTTGGTTCGAGTGTTTGCCTTGTTCTTTTTTCGCTAAACATGTCTGATACGCAAGACTATATCTCTTCAGAATTAAAAAGACTTGATCTCTGTACCACCATTAAAAGCATCAAGACATTAAGTGGGGGCTGTATCAGTCAAGCATCGTGTTATTCTACAGACAAAGGTGATTATTTCATCAAGGTAAGTTCAACAAGATTCCATTCAATACTACAACAATTTATAGACAAATGCAAATAAAAAAGCATCCCAATGGTTCCGCGCAGAGTCATTAGCACTTGAACGTATGAATGAAACTGTACCTGATCTAGTTCCTAAGCCCATTTATCATGCTACTGAAAACAAAGCATTTATCGTGACAGAATATATTCCAATGACCAATAACCGATCTTCTGAAGCACAAAAAAACTTAGGACACGCTCTAGCTACTCTACACGCTTCTTCTTCATCTCAAAAGGAGGGAAAATTTGGTTTTGATGTCGTATCTTGGTGCGGTACAACTGAACTTGACAATGCATGGTGCTCAAATTGGTGTGAATTCTATAGATCACAGCGTTTATTGCCTCTATTAGAGCAGGTTCGTGGCGATCATGCAGATGTAGATCGATTGGGTAACTCCCTTTGTTCTCGCCTTGATCATTGGCTAGGACAAGACGCTCTAGGTCAAGTGCAGCCTTCTTTATTGCATGGTGATTTATGGAGTGGTAATTGGGCTGTTTATGCATCTGAAAAGTCCAAGCCAATTATATTTGATCCCGCCTCATTCTATGGCCATTATGAAGCTGAACATGGGATTATGAAGATGTTTGGCGGCTTTTCTCAAGATTGCTTTGATGCTTATGATGATGCTTTAGCAGAACAAGACCATATTCCTGTATCTCCATCAGAAGGAAGACAAGACAGACTTATGATTTACGAGGCTTATCATCATTTAAATCATTTTGCTATGTTTGGAGGCAGTTATGCTTCAGGATTTATAAATTTAATGGAACAGTTGCTCTAAGGAATATATAATAGTAATAAAAAATAATGGGAATGTAGTAAATGCAGAATGGAGTGTTTATGGACCTGGTGATGGAATAAAGATACTTTTAGGTACAACTACCTGAGGCTTGAATCCTTGGTTGCCTACATAGTCACGAACGCATAACATGTCGTTCATAATGACATAGGGCCATCCAGCAGCCATTGCACTAATACAGAGAATAAATAAATCAAATTCATAAAAAAAAACTACTTACGGTGAATCAGGTGTAGCAGGTCGAAGAAGGAACGTGCGATCATAAGAAAGAGGTGGTGTAGATTCTTCTTCTTTAAATTCGCCATGTAAATTGATTAATAAACCAACGGGTGTTTGGTGAGCATCAACAACAAAATCTTCTGTTTTCGTAAGGTCGTGAATAGTAGATGGTAATCGAACAATGGTGCTTCCAATAGCTTCAGGGCCTACTACAAGGCCTTTACCTTCTTGTCCTATCATCAAAGAATGAGCGGTCTATGTATTTAGGACGGCATCACTTACGCTTTGACTTGCCTATCAAGTTTCGACTTATGCTAGACCAGGTCGACTTTTCTTCATCGTCCATCATTTTCTTCTTTTCCTTTCTTCTCAGCTTTTGTTGAGCTCGTAGCTTAACATTGGATACTACAGAAAAGACAGCATTACCATCATAAATAGGGGCCAATACAGCTCTATTCGAGTCAAAGCAACCATAGTATTTTGTAATGAAATCAACAGCAGCGGCTTGACTGATTTCATTATCGAAAAAGTTGGGCTGATTATCTAATGGCAAGACACGACCCGTCTTATGTATAGAAGCAGCCTCCGATTCCGACAACGTGACAGGAAAATGGTCCAACAAGATTAATGAGGGGAAGCGCTTGACAATGTTACGAACATAAGCACGATCATTTCCTCTTTGTTTGATTTCAGAATTACGCAAGGGGTTGCCAGCCAACAAGAGTTCTTTCAAATTCTTTAGCTTGCCTGTGCCACTCAAAGCTTCCAAACTTTCGTATTCCTTCATCAAGTTGTCTTGAAACGAGATGTTTTGTATATTAGGCAAATACTGCGCCAGAGTTGAAATAGGCTGAACATTCTTCAGTTGATTGCGAGCAAAAGAGATAGTGATAACATCATCAAACATTTCCCCAGCCAGTTTCATCATGGCAGGACCCACAATAGCATTTGCGCCAGGAGCACCAGGTGGTTTGATGGCTGATTTTTTCAAGATGGGATCGTTACTCATGTCATCTAGATTCAAGTATCGAGCCTCAGAATGCCAACGACTTAACAAAAAGTTACGCAAAATATCCATGGTGCCTAGTTTCTTATTGTTGGCATCGACAACAGGTGTCATTGGTAATGCAGAATGTTCGTATAAACGAATACGAAGCTGTTGAGCACCGAAAATGTAACCATCTAAGCGAACAAGGATGCGAGCAATGACTGGATCGTTGACTGTCAAGAGCATTTGGCCTTGATCCAACTTTACCTCCACAGGCTCCCAGCTCTTTTTTGATTTCTGGACTAAAAAAGGTACAACACCTGCTTCAGTACCTGCTTCAAAACCTGTAATCTTGATCCACGTTAAATTCATTATTTTTCGTCGTTGTTCTACTTACCAAGATATCTACACGCTTATCAACATTGTTTTTGAGGTTAGGTGCATTAGCAGATCTTGTTCTGCCTCGGCCACCATAAGGAGTGCTATAGTTCAAGGTAAGTGAGACAGTCCAGCAGTTTATGATGACTTACTATCGCTTCTTCTTTTTACCCATACCACCCATAGAAACATCTTCTTCATCAAAATCAGCAATTGTATTTTTGTTTTCCTTGACAGTAACTGACTTTCCCATGGCTCTAGCTTTCAAGGCCAAACCTCTGGAGCCTCGTTTACTAGCTGTCTTCCAAGCGCCCCCACCACTGTTGGTTTCTTCCGTCTTCTTTTTAGTGAGAGCGAAAGCAGCTTCTCGAGCAAGTTCTTCTTTTGTCTTAATATCTGATGCCTTCTTGATAGGTGCTGGTGCGGGTGCACCACCAAACATAGCGAATAAACCTTTGCTCTCTGACATGGTGAGATCGATCCAAATGAAAGAAAGTGTAATTTTGGGGCGCAGTTTGAACGGCAAGCCTTGAATAGGAAGAGGAAAAACAGTCATGGTCCAAGGCACGCATGATTTATAGGGGATACACTGTTCACTTTGAAAATGTCTATTTTGCATGTGCATCTATTTTGAGAGGAGAATAACTGTAAGCAATTTGAAAAGAAAAGAGAAAGAAGCAATTTTAGTCATTACACGTATTTTATCAGTTCAAGTGTATTTCATTGCTGTTCATTACGATTCTTCTGAGGTATAAATAGGGTGAAATAGTTTTTAGCAGCAAGATATCTTTAATTTCACAAATTTATGTAATGGACAATCTGCCTCTTGAAATGATGCACATTTTCTGTTATTAAATGTACATACAATGGTAGTATAAAGCCTTTTTACACACGCATAGATACTTTATGTACCTACAGAACATTCTCATTAACATTCGTGGTACTCTTGGAATTGATTTAGGTAAAAAAAAAGCAACTTGTAAAAAATGGTCAAAATGACCTTTTGAGCAAAGGGTATTACCCATGAAAAAGCTTGTTTGACAACTCTCAATCTTCTTTTTGACGCTTCAAGACAAAAATAGAGCTATCGACAAGCATAAATACTCGAAACGTGCATCAGAAGCTCTAGTTTTTGGTAAATGTGTTTGCTAAACAGTTGTGCTATAGGTCTGAACTCGCAGAAATAAGCTAAGGTCATCTCTAGGTATTTCTGAGGAAAAGAAAACGAGTTTAACAAGATGGAAAAGGCGACTTAATTTGAGTATTGCCTTCAAATCTCCATTCAAATTTTATTGTACACTGTTATCAGTATAAAAGAGGCTGTTTTCAACAAGTAACCACTCATTTTAGCACAAAATATAAACGAATAGACTATACTAAAACAATTATTGCTTTTGAGGTTAAATAGCAGTTTTGAAAACGATAAGTAATGAATGTCGTATGAAAGGATATTGACAGTATTGTTATATCTTTAAGTTTTCTTCAGCTATTATCATTGTTGACCAGCAGCATTGCCTATGCGCTCCCCTCATTGTAATGCCAGGACAGTCAATAAGAAAGCATAATCCCTCACTGTAACAGACAAAAGTAAGAAACATCAGATCAGAATATCTTGTTAAAAGCACTACTACAAGCGAATAATGCTAATGATTCATCAGCTTATTCAAGACTAGAAGTAAGCAATCGAGAGCAGAAAATACAACAAACTTGCCATGCAGCCCTTTGCTTCTTTAGATAGACATTCTTTATATGTATAGTATCACAACATCATAGTCTTGGGATGATTTGTAGAAATTCAACGTTAGATTAAAGCAAAAAACACTAAAGGCATATTCCTTTCCCTTTTTACTCCATTTTGATGTGTGCTCATCAAGACCTTATCTATGCAGAGCATATGTCCAACTGTGTTTTGCTAATCTCTCTCTTTTGCAAAGCCATGTTGATCAAGGTTGGCTACTTTGTTGCCCATCTTACAGAATTTAAGGTGTAAGTTTTAATACCTTCATAGTGTGTCGCGGCAACACAAGGCTCTGCTTCTGATTTTCTGGACCATAGCCTTTTCTGGTTCATGGCATTTCCTGATTTCTTCATTCCTAAGGCTTAAAGCAAATAGAAGGGACTGTTTTGAAGAGAAATGGTTGTTACCAAGGAGAGCTTAATGAGCTCTGTTGCGCTTTCTCCTCTGTCTTAATCGGCGGCAACTGGTTCGGTATTGTTAGCTTCAGAAGTTTGTGGTTATCCTTTAGGAGAGGATCAGAAGCTATTCTTCACAGTTGGTGATCAGCAACTGTTCTTAGGGCCGCCAATAACTGTGTTCCGTGGAACCGAACTGTCGAGACTCCATCTTGGGTCGAAGCTCTGCATAAGGGATTCGCGTGTATACGCGTTCTTTTCGTGCCATACCGACCGACGATGGACTTAGTTGATCCATCAAGACACCCCATAATTTATGAGCGCCTTTTCCTTCGAACTTTTCTTCTAGGACGCTTTTATAATAAACTATCTTTTTTTCTTATTTGATAAGCTTTTATTAATTTTAGAATATGTAGACTCAGTTGTTGTTTCTTCTAATATATTTTTTTTACTATAACGTATCTCTTGTCTCTTTTAAACCTAACTATACTATTTTTAAAAACATCTCTACTGTTTCCAAAACAAACTCTTTGGATGCTTGCTATCTCTACTTTTTGTGGCGGTTGAATGTTCTCGATTTTTTTTTCAAGCCCCACAACTGATTTTAAATCATGAAATGATCTACAAAACCTTAACAAATTAGTATTTCCTTTTTTTTTTGTCTAGTAACCAAGATGGGGACTTCATCTGAATCTGCTGTTTTTCACAAGCTGATAAAGACCGGTTGTCTCTCAACCTTTCTGCTTGTATTTCTGGCTTTATTAGCAAGATATACCCTTGGTAAGCCTTTCTTTTTGCTCTTCTTTACCGAGATTGTTTCGTACTCATCTCATTGTCTTTAGATGTAAGAGACCAAAACCGCTGTTCAAGCTTATTACATGATGGCTGGTGGACCGATGACAATACAAAAAATTGGCAACCAGCAAGTTGTATGCTGCATAACTATAAAGCGCCCGAAATAGGAGAGTGTCTTGGTCATTCTCGAGTTGTTTATATTGGTGATTCTATAGCCAGACAGCAATTTTTTGCGGCGATTCGTTTAGTTCAGCCTAGTGCAGATTTATCAGGGGAAGCACATGTCAACCGCAAATATGTATTTAATGATCAAAACTTGGTAATGGAATTTTGGTGGGACCCTTACCTGAACGAGACAAAGGATATATTGCAAGGGCAAATGCCTTCTGCTGAAAGGCCGAGTCTGTTGGTTGTTGGGACAGGTGCCTGGCAAATGCACTATTTAGGCACTGAATATTTTGATGAATGGAAAAAGGCTGTTGATTTAGTCTTTGACTCGGTACAATCAACATCAGAAGTCGCAGATAACGTCTTGCTTAGTCCGGTAGAATGGCCCAATTATGAAAGATTAGGAGTAAACCGCTCAGCCACTATGACGAACGAAAAGATTAGCAGAATGAACAATTACTTGAAAGAGAGGGAGAGTCAATTGGTTCCAGCAACACCCTTTGCTGTTCCTTTTGTATGGAATCAAGTAAGTATCCAGGCTGGTGCAAGTGGGACCGAAGATGGTCTTCACTTTAATTCGGATGTTACAACAGCTCAAGCGCAAATTGCTTTGAACTACAGATGCAACAATCAACTCGATAAGAAATTTCCCTTTAGTAACACTTGTTGTTTTGAATATCCCAAACCAAGATGGTATCAAGTTTTCTTTATGATTTTGTTTTTTGTTTGGGCTCCCATTGGATTCTTCATCAAAAACTCTACAGGTAAGAATAGCGAGAAAAAGACAAAAAGATACTTATGTTTGCAACAGCTGTTCTATCCAACAAATTATTTCCAGCAAAAAAGACATTGAATGCGATCTTTGTCTTTGGATTATGCGTTATGTACATGTATTATTGCGACAGAACTCAGTTGTTTGGCAAGATACAAAAAAACTTTAATTCTAAAATATTTACCGGTATGATGATCGCTATTTCAGTATTCGGTATGGTCAAATTACAGCACAAAAAAGAAGGTGATCAAGGATTTTTGAATCGTCATCAGACAGACGAGTGGAAAGGATGGATGCAAGTTATTATCCTAGTATATCATTTTTGTGGTGCTTCAGGAACCTCCGGTATTTACAATGCAGTCCGTATTTTAGTTGCGGCCTATCTTTTCCAGACAGGTTATGGCCACTTCTTCTTTTTTTACAAAAAAGCTGATTTTGGCATATTTCGTATCCTGAATGTCATGGTGCGACTCAACTTTTTGACGTTTGTACTACAATATTTAATGGATACAGATTACCTTAGCTATTACTTTACACCGCTAGTTTCCTTTTGGTTCTTGGCTATTTGGCTTATTATGTATACTGGAAACAGATGGAACAAGGTACCAATATTTATGCTTGCTAAACTTGTAGTTTCTTGTTGTGTTACTACAGCTTTTATTCGTGTGCCTGGTATTCTTGAATTTGTTTTTTCTGTGTTGGAAACATTATTTAATGTGCACTGGAATGCAGCTGAATGGCGATTCCGTTTAGCCTTGGATGCTTATATTGTCTATGTGGGTATGCTTTGTGCTTTTGCATTCATCAAGATCACCGAGCATAAAATCACAGATCATCCTCGCTGGTCTTTGATCAAACAATCTGCCGCTACTTTGTCTATGATAGCCATGGTCTGGTATTTTTGGTTTGAATTGACTCGCGAAAACAAGTTTGTGTACAATACCGTACATCCTTATATCTCTTGGATTCCGATCTTGGCGTTTGTCGTTTTACGCAATATGAATGTCTACTTGAGAAATACGCATTCTGAATTTTATGCATTCATTGGCAAGATCTCCTTGGAAACTTTTATTGGCCAATTCCATATGTGGCTGGCAGGCGATACAAAGGGTTTATTGGTCATTTTAGCTTCACCTAATTGGGTTGCTGGTTTGGGCTGGTGGATTAACTTGGCTATTTCTAGCTGTCTCTTTATTTTTGTGAGTTATTACATGAGTCAAACAACGCATGAGATTTCGAGTTGGATATGTAAGCATGCTCAGTCATCATCCAGCAATACAACCAATGGACAAGGAGAGTATCAAGCTGTCCCTCTTTTACCTACAACAGCTAATAGCACCAAGCCGTCAGAAGCAATTCATGCCGAGAACAAAACACAAGAAGCAGTAAATCAAGAACAAGATGAAGAAATCTGGGATTCATCGTTTGTCAATGAAAAGAAGCCAAGTTTGCTTAAACGACTTTTAGATGATACCCGAGTTAAATCTCTTTTATTTCTTTTTATTGTTGGTCTATTAAACAACCTTTGTTAGAGTAATTGTTTGGACAATAAAAGCTACACTTGCATTGTTGTTTAGAAGTGATTTTCATGCCGGCGTACGTTTTTTATCATGCATGTACCAGTTTTCTTCTTTTTCTTCTTTTTTTGACCAGGGCTTGTTTGTATGGTATTGGCAAACAGTAAACTCAGAATACAAATCAAACAAAAATGTACCCAAAAAGCATTGATCATTAACAGATGACTCATTATTCATTATATACGCACATTGCCTGTTGTATTGATATCTAACATCGAGTACAAAAACTGTCTCTGTATGATATTTTATTGTACACTAACATGATGAAACAAGTATATTCAGTAAGAGAAAGGAGAGAAAAAGAAAATGCTGATTGTTTACATGAAGGCTACATAAATACACACAAACATAGAATAAGGGTTTAAATAAGTAACCAGATGACCAACCTAGATTTTAATATAAACAATAAGCTACACCATTATCCTGATGGTAGAAAAGGAACTGAGTTACTTGTAAAAGAGAAAGGCACTATCGTTTTCCTTTCAAAAGAGCTCTAGTTAAAGGCAACTGTTGATAAAAGCAAATCATTTGATAGCTATGTTGGAGGTCATGGCTAATCCATTTCTATTTTAAGTAATGTCTAAGCAGAATGCAGATACAGCATTGTTTTGTACGATGCGGGTGTTTTATAGCGTCAGGCATATTCCAGGTCGAGAATGCTTTAGTTACTGTAGTAAATCAAGTTTTGTTTAAAGTACATAAAAAAAAAGCCTTACACCGTTGTTTTGCTTCTTTTTTTTTTTTTTTTTTTTTTTGACTGAATGTGTATATAATAACAACTAATAGCAGGCATCGTTACTTTACATCTTCTTGTTTTTTTTTCTTGATTTAAAGAATGGGTTGCGTACAGTCTATTGAAAAAGTCGAACAAGCAGTGAAATTGATATCCAAAACAAACTTGGATAAAATCGGTATTATTATCGTTGTAGCATTACTCGCCTATGTCATCTTAAATGTGAGTTGATAAAAAGATCCTTATGTGTGTATTTACTTGATAGATTGTACAAAATGCGCTTTTTGGACCACTCCGTGATGTCCCTGGGCCATTCTTAACTAAATTTATCAATATTCCTTACTTTATACTTGATCTTCCTTTGGGCACATAGTAAGTTGCAAGTAAAAAAAAAAAAAAAAAAAAAAAAAAAAAAAAAAAAAAAAAAAAAATGAAAAGGAAACATGTCCATCATACTCAAACACACATCATAGCTACCAAAAACTAAAATCTTTTCATGAAACATATGGTGATTTGGTTAGATTAGGGCCGCGAACCATTTCGATTGCGGATAAAACAATGATTCGACAGATCCTTGTGCATGAAGATCTTCCAAAGAGTTCAGTGTATGAAATGCTTCAAAGTAAGGCAAACAAAATGAAATATAAAAGCGTATTGAACTTGTGAATGATAGAAAATAGAGGCATGTCATTATTCAGTACCACAGATAGTAATTGGCATAGACAAAGAGTAAGTACACGACATAAAAACACACACACACATACAGATACATTTATCTTTCGTTTGTTACAGAGAAGAATTATTTCACCTGCTTTTTCTATCAAATATCTCAAATCTTTAGAGACTTTTATGACTTCAGCGGCAGTATTATTAGTAAACAAGATTGATCATGATATTACAAAGAATCAAGATAGTGATGGCTTTGGTATCATAGATATATGGAGCTTGCTTCAATGCCTTGCTATCGATGTCATTGGAGAAGCTGCTTTTGGAGAATCATTTAAGATGATTCAAGACCCAACTCATTTTGTTCCACCTGCTATCAAGGAAGAAATACAATCTGGTGCCATTAATGCCATGTACCCATTGTTGGGAAAACTTATTCTAAAGAATAGTGGAGGAACCGATCCAAAACTGACAAATGTAAGGTTTATTTGTATAGAAAAAAATCCTCATTGAATTCCAAGTTTATGTCTACCATCATCCACAATCGCTTAAATAGCAAAGAAAAAAAGCGTGAGGATATTTTACAAATCCTTATTGATGCGCATAAAGACTACAATGAATGTTTGACTGTAGAGGCTATTATATCCGAAACTGTTTTATTCTTGATAGCTGGTTCAGAAACAACAAGCAATACTCTTGGTTTTGCTATTTTCGAGCTCTTGAATAAACCTGAAACGCTCAAGAGTCTCTACAGAGAAATCGATAATATCCCTCTCGAAAAAAACCAAACAGTGTTTAATTATGAACAAGTCAAAAACTTACCCTATTTAAATTCTGTTATTAATGAAACGATGCGCATTGATTCCATGGCTGCTGGTGGACTTGAGAGAACTACCAAAAAAACTGTTGTTTTAGGGAATAGGCTGGCTCTTCCTGAAGGTGTATGTATTGCTTCAGAATATGAAAATGTATACTAAATCGGAGGGGGGGGTTCAGGTCGAAATTATATGCAACGTGTATCATGTACAAACAGATGAAAAGCACTGGCCAGATCCTTTTAAATTCAAACCAGAAAGATGGATCAGTTATGAAAACGAAGAAAATAGCTTGGATGCTTTCTTCCCTTTTAGTGCTGGGTAAACTATACATGAGTTTTTTTGTGTAGACTAACATTCGTTTCTTTTTTTCTAGCTCTAGGAACTGTGTTGGTAAGAACTTTGCACTACAAGAAATGAAAATCTCTTTGGCGACACTTTTAAAGTATTTTGAAATTGAGTCTATTGAACAAGAAATGAAAGATGCTTTGAACCGTAGAGTTTTTATTACTTTGGGAATGGAAAAAAATAGTTTCAAGATCAAGATGAAGCGAAAATAAAACTGAAGATTATTGATCCAAAATGTGCTTGCATCTTGAATAAGCTAAAACCCCCCCTTTTTTTCCATTTGAAGGCCCTCTTGAAACAACAAAAACTTTCTTGCCTTGATAAAATAGCGCTAGCAATAAAAGTGATAATTGTTCATCATGCTTTCCTATCGCCATCTTTTTATTTATCAAATGGCAAACAGCAACTGATTAAATATAAGCTTTTCTTAGGTTAGAAAGCAGTAAAAGCTTTCTTTTTATTGGTTTGTTTTGTTTGTGTTATGCAATTGAACAGTGATACGCATCGTATTGTCTATCTCTTTAAAACGCGTAATGCCCTCTTGAAGATTAACTTTTCTTTGATCATATTTAAATACAACAAGGAAATAAATTGTTATCTATGTATACCTCTTTAAAGAACAAAAAGTAGAGGTCTAAAAAATAAAAGGAATACTTGGACTGTATTCTCTCAATATAAACAATGATATCAGTATGATTATGTCCTCTTTCCTCCCTTTTCTTCTTCTTCTTTTTTCTGTTACTTTACTTTTCTACTCTCTTGGCCTCGTATGCAAATCTACTAGCCTCTTCTCATCCATCAAGGAGGTAAGATAATTATTCTAAAAGACACGTTTACTGACTCTCTTATAGGGAACCACTTGTTTCCGTACAGTGATGTTCCAAATGCCCTCTTCTTGTCGGCGATGGCATCCATTCGGCCCTGAACTACGCAGGGCCAGTTTGGGCCGGTTCATTCGGCTCTGAACTACGCAGAGCCGCGTGGGCTATGAAAATCAGCACATTAGAGGGTAGCATGATGGCTTTGGTCTTTTGGTAAGTTATATATGCTTGAAAGCTTTTTTTTTAATCATCATTCTAGTTACTTGTTTCCTGGTTCATCAAGGCTCTCTTTCTATGGCTTTACTCTTCTGGTTCTATTCCTGGCTCTATTTTGTATTTGGTGAATCTTTTTCAAACCTCTTCTTCAAAATAATTGCCTCTTCCTAATAAATGAAATTACTTACACATCATTAAAAAATAAACAAGTCATTTTTCTTTCTTTTCTTACCATATATAGTCATGATAAATCATTAATGTGCTTATGCTTCTGTATTATTCAAAACTGCTATGTTTGAATTGAATTCGGGTAAAAGCTAGCATGTCTATGAAATAAACAGGTTTTCAATATGAGACAGACCTAGGTGTGCTTCCTTTTTTATAAACAAAAATTGCAGCTTAAATGATTTTACTAAAGGTACTAGAGAAGACATTTATTATGTTCAGATTACCACGATGGCTTTGTTAAGTTGGAATTCTACTAGAAAGAGAATTGCAGGGTTGAACTGTAGCTCCGTATTAAAGAGCATAATTTTGAAGTAATGAAAGATAAAATACGTTTGTATAAAGACGAGTTAATTTGAGCATTCCCCTCAGATCTGCATTCAAAGTTGATTGCACACTGTAATCAGTACAAAGAAGGCCCATTTCAGTGGATACTGACTATTAGAGGGGTACTCTTTGTAGTAATTCTTGACGTATAAGATATACACGAACAAACTATATTATAATACATGCTATTTTTGAGGCCAAAGCGAGTAGCTTTGGATATTGCAAACGATGAATACCATACAAAAGGAGGATTGTCTATTTTAAATGCCATTTCCTTTTTATCTGGGGCACCAGACTCACACTCTAATTTGATCAGCATTCTTTTTCTGTTTGCCAAAAGCTCAAACTGTATTGCTGGATCCAGGTACAGCTGTATGTGTCTGATACTGCTATTTTGTAAGCCTTGGCGGCAAACAAAATCCATGATTATGCAGCTATATGAAAAAAAGATTGCTACATAAAATAGTGCTATTATTACTGTGTCAACTCAATACACTAGGAGAACATAGATTATATGTTTCTGTACTCGATCATGTAGTCTCTATACCTCTGAAGCCCTCAATAAGCCCTTAAAACAGGGGTTTAGAAAGTTAACTGAGTATAACTGAGTCTGAATAATGGTCAGGGAACTTATCAGAATATAAAAACAGGTTCCCACCCTTTTTTTCTTTGCTTTCTTTTTGCAGCGTGTTTGTTTTCTGTCCTTTCAGGATAATGTACCAAACGTACTTGAGGGGGGGGGATCTACCACCTGGGTACAAGTGCATTCTCTGTCAAGATAGTCTGCCTTTTTTTCACTAAACGGGTCTTTGCCGAATTTGATAGAGAGTAAAACAGACGCGTGTAGAGGGTTAGCTTATGGTCCTGTCCGAGGGGGTATTCCATCTTAGTTATGCGCACTGGCAGTCCAAGTCCAAATATTCCCAACGCTGGAAGGCTACTATCTTTTCTTGGCACCTTCTTCTCACTTGTGGGGAGGGAGGGGAACCTATCGGATAGTAATAAGTTTAACCCTATTCGTGGTATCTTGGTAGTCTCATTTCTTTGTGTGTGTGGCTATTAGGGTATTACAGCAGTCTTGGTCGTTTGCTACTGTGATAGTACTAGAAAGCGGTAGTGAAGGTTACTGGGATTGATAGTCATTCGCCTTTTCTTTTGTGAATGCTCTTTAGAGAGGGTCTAAAAAGTCCTTTCAAGGGGCCTGTTTTAGTCTGGCGGCTAGAATAGTCTTTCTAAAGTTAAGCTTCACTTTTGAAGGGGTATCTGTCTATTCGTGGCAAGCTCTATTCATTTAGGGTCGACTATCGGACAGAGTAATGGCTTTTTATATAGTGTTCGTCATCTATTGAAAATGATACGCATTCCATCTTTTTTGATAGTGTGAATACTATATAGTGGGGTCTGAGGGGCTTTGTGCGTACGCGCACCATCTTTTTGGGAACTCAATTGAACTGGTTTAGGTCCTCGTCCTAGTTCCTGGAAACAAATACTCACAGTATTTGGCTAAAGTACCAGTTTCTTTTTTATCTTTTTATTCAATAAAGTATATACACTAGTATTTAAAATAATTGATAACGCGTCTTTTCTTTTTCTTTTTTCTCTGTCCTTCACTTGTTGTATGCTACAGAAAAAAACATGCTTATTGACTATCATTAAATCAGCAGCCCTAAATTCTGTAGCTAATCATTGCTGCAATGTTACTTATTGATCATAAGCAAGTATTTGCCACAAAAAGAAATAAGGATCCTCTTTTTTTTTTTTTTTTGACTTAGAGGCTGTCTGTGTATAGCTCTTTTTAATTGTGTGCTAACAGTTCTATTGAAGGGTTGTATGTAAAAGCAAGATCAAAAGAGAGAAACTGTTAAATCTCGGCTCTAGAATGACAGGCATTTGTAACAGATGTCCTCTAAGCAATGGCTTAGGTATTTAAAGTAGAAGCTATCATAACCTTGGAAGCTTTGAGTTCAAAGAGAGCATCTTTGGACATGATAAGCATCAAATGTCTTGTAGGAGAAGGGCTGGATATTTCAAACACCAACATTTTCTTCTCTGTTTCTGCTTGTCCTGGGTAGTAAAAGTCATTAATTTGGTTAAAAGTGTCAGAGTTTATAAGAAATAATCAAGAGATGCATTGAGTAAAGCTATATAGCTTAGTATGGCGCATTTAATGGTGTAAAAAGTGCAATAAAGCTGCCATGACAAAGATGAGAAAAAGATGGAAAATGTATTCTCGCTTTTGGACGATAGCATACACTTTTTATATACGTATTGCAAAATTAATACTTTTACAGTACTTTATAGCACTATGGAGGCATTTCTCGCTATGTATTGTTATAGTAAAAGTCTTACGTATCTCTGACAAACGACGGCTTTACTACCCCTCGACCACTTTTTCGACTGAAAGCCAATTTTGTATTCAATTTCTGACCCAAATATTTTTGTGTGTACGATATAGTCAAACGTATGGAATTTGGCGTTTTCTCGAAAACAAATGTCATTATTTTTGTCTACTTTGGTAAAAGCAATTGTTGGAATTAGCTAACTAGAGCTGGTGTATTTCTTTTGATTTCAGAGAATTTCCTTTTTCATTAGACAAAGTTATTTTTAATTGTAAATGATTTCTTACTCCAAGATTCCTGTTGCATTACGTTTGTCAACGGTTGATGAATTCACTCAAACTAGTATGTAGATGAAGAGAAATATCTTTAGCTCATAGCTTTAGAGGATAAAGTAAATGCAGATTGCAACATCGTCAACATCGTCAACATCGTTATTAACACACAAAAAAAAGTTTGGATATGAGAAAACTGTATTTTTTTTTTACGATAAAACATTGGGATAATCCTGACTGATAATTTTTTCATTAATTACTAATTTGTCATATAAACGGTGCTAATGGTGATTAGGTATCATTTTTTGCTCTGTGGTATATATTCTTCAAGCTATGGGTGTTTGAGTACTCATTGAACAGACCTTTTTTCTTTCCATCTTCCCAACAGGCAGACCAATTCATTCGACCTTTGTTATTCTGCTTCCAAGCATCGATGAATGCAATCAAATCTTTGTATTTGGAATTTATAGAACTAGAAGCGCCGTCAAAGTCTTTAGGAAGCTCCATTGGTGTTGTTGCTTCTGGAGGTGTATTGTTTAATTCTTGCTTCATTGCGTCGTACTTTAAGACTTGCGCTATAGTGCCGTCTTGCTTCTGCGTATTGATGCGCTCGGCTGGGGTTGTCGAAAACGGTTGTCATTATTTTCTCAAATTGATTTTGTGTTGCTTGACAAATCGTTTGTAACGCTTCGACTTTATCATTCTCTGTTTTTCTGTCATTTTTGACCATTTCCATTGTGACAAAGTACAGTTTCGTATTGGTTGGGTCGTCCCATCAGTCAATATGATTATGTTTTGCTGGCCAGACTCAAGAAATGGACAAAGACAACCAAAGGATCCAATTCTTGGTATCTGATTGTCAATAAAAGGATTGATCTCTGTTTGGTCAGCATAAGCAACTAGTTGCGAAGTGGCAGCAAGGTGTTTCTAAGAGGTTAGACTTGTTTTTGACAGGTTCGAGGAGGTCTCTCAGAGTTTTGGACTTTGTTTTGAGGTACAACGATGAATAAAGTTGATAAATGTGAAACGCTTTACACATTCAGGCAGTACTGGACGGCTCGACACATAAACTCGCGTGTCACTGTGTGTTGTATTTCTGCTACTACAGGAGGTAAGTCTACAAGATCTGATGAATGAGGTATATAAAGAGCTTCACACTCTGTGCCATCGATAAACATATTGTCGCCAGCCTTATAAGTGCCTGAAGGAACTCTCAGAAGCGAAGTGGTGATCAGATCAATAATAAACTGATCCTGGGCTACTATTCTGCTAATTTGATCTTTATCTGGTATGTAACCGCGTGGTAACCTGTATTGTATTAACTCTTCTGGTACTATATAAAAAAAGGCATTGTTAAAAAGTTTCAACTTGTGGATTTCTATATAACCTTACTCGTTCTCATGGCACTTTGGTCTTCAAAAAAAAAGAAAAGGTAAATACTGTTGAAATGTGATGTAAGTGGTTTTTCTTTTTGAAAGAGAGAAAAGAATATTATTTCTTTTTTAGAAAACACTTTTTACTAATAGTTTAGTCTTCCCGCTTATATAGAACCATAGATATTGTATCCTTTTATATGCTTTTATAGCTTTTTGCAATGTATCATGGTATATATACACATCCATCAAAGACATTACTCTTTTTACTTGTATCGTTTATTTTGGTTTTTAGACTCGAAGAAAATGTAGTGTCTGCTTTGTACTTGTTTGTGTCACCGAAATAAAACATATGTTTACATCATGTCATCTTTTCTTCATCACTAAACTGATAGCTAAAGATAACGTATAAAACTAATTTATAGTCTATTCACTTAGAAAGAGAAAAAAGCAATCAGTATGAGTTTTATAGTGAGCAAAAAAAAAAAAAAAAAATCGATGAATTTTTCAGGGTCTACTTTCAGGGAAAAGTAAGCCACTGTCCTACGGATTTAAAATGTGGTAAGCGTATGCATAATGCACGGATCAACGGAAATACTTTTTGTGCTCAAGATAGAAAAAATAAAATAAAATAAAATAATAATAATAAAAAAAAGACGATAGTTAGTTCATCTTTAGGCACCAGTAATCAATACTTTCAGTTTGTGTGTAAAATAGCTTTCTTTCTTTCTTTTTCTTTCTTTCTTTTTTTTTAAACAGCTAAACTTTTCTTTGCTCTTTTGGTTATTGACATTTTCATATGAATAAGAAAGTTTGTTATTGTTTCAGGATGATCTTCTCATGGAAAGAAAAAAAGGAAACTGGGAATGATTACAATTCAAAGTCCTCTATTACGAAATACATTCCGCATTGATTTATATGATAAGTAAACTTCCCTTATCTTCAAGGGCAAAGAATAATGAATTACTCAATAGAAACACAGAGGATGAGCACATAGCAAAAGAGAAAGAAAATAAGCAAAAGGGAATGTTTTTCTGTTTATAGAACTGACAAGTAGGGTGTTCATCGCATT